>NC_134360.1:259837254-260137254 GCF_048569485.1 Anomaloglossus baeobatrachus
TTGGTGATGTCCATGGGTTCCAGACTTAAGGCAGTGATTGCCTCCAAAGGATTCGCAACAAAATATTGAAAATAAAAATATTTGTTTGGGTTTGGTTTATTTGTCCAATTACTTTTGACCTCCTAAAATGTGGAGTGTTTCTAAAGAAATGTGTACAATTCCTACAATTTCTATCAGATATTTTTGTTCAAACCTTCAAATTAAACGTTACAATCTGCACTTGAATTCTGTTGTAGAGGTTTCATTTCAAATCCAATGTGGTGGCATGCAGAGCCCAACTTGCCAAAATTGTGTCACTGTCCAAATATTTCTGGACCTAACTGTAGCTCGTGGTATGGCTATATAGGTCCTATTAATGTTACCTGTTTTGTAGTAATCCAATGTAAGCCTGCACTTAAGAGACCAATCCATGAAACCTCACACATATTAGCCTGTAAGTGCCTTGGGGGTACTCAGTGTATACCCTGTGAGGCAGTGACAGGGGTAATATTTGAAGACCGCTATGTGTCCCCCAGAATGTGTCTGGAAACCCTCTGAGTTTGCTATAGCTATTACTGGGAGTATAGCACAAAGGGTAACAGGGAGACAGATCCCTCCTCCCAGTCCAGGTTTTGTAGCAATCCTCATGTCCGGCATTTTCGTTTAAATCATGCAGAGCACAGCAGGGTGTGTCTCAGTTGAGAGCCAGGCTTGGTGAAGCTAACACATGCTGTGTGAGCTGGGCTGGCTCTGTGTGGAGTGAACACAGGCCAAGAGTGTGAGCCTAGGAGAACCTTACACAGATCCCTGCGGTTAACGGGGTCCTAAGGTAACAAGACTTTTTGATGCAAAGAATTTGTCTATATGCACCGGCTGTGATCCGGAAGAGACTTTGACTGTGGGAAATTGGATCTATTTATGCTGCAACAATAAATAGACTGTTGGTGTGAACACGCTGCTGCCTCACTGCCTCACGTTTTTGCCCAAACAACGCTGCTACCTCACAACCCCTACAATCCCAAAGCACTTCCAAGCCATTTTGCTTGTGGTTTCACAGCTTAACCTCTCAGCGATGGTTGTGCTATAACTTATACAGCTATAATACTAACCTTTTGTGATGTTCCTTTAAAGCAGGGTTCCCCAACTCCAGTCCTCAAGGCCCACCAACAGTGCATGTTTTTGGGATTTCCTTAGTATTGCACAGGTGATCATTTTATCACCTGCACAGGTGATGATTCCAACACTTGTGCAATGCTAAGGAAATCCTGAAAACACGCACTGTTCTTGGGCCTTGAGGACTGGAGTTGGGGAACCCTGCTTTAAAGAACCCTAACATTTTACTTCTCTAATTCAATTTCTACAAGTACCAAGAGTAATAGTAATATTGTCTCTTAAGGATTCTTCCATTTGCCGATCTGCTATCCATGATGGAAAACTTACCAATTCAGGTGGAGATGTAATCCTAGAGAAAAAGCCAGGCAACGCCAAATATGAGGGCACAACCAGCAATGGCGTCAAGTCGTCTAAATATGGAACATGGTCTGGATCATTTGTAGTCCATGCAATGCCAACTCCAACTTCCGAAAGCACAAACCCATCACTGAGAACATCCGAGCTCCCTCCTGAGGACATGCCAGCAGGTAGCACTGGAAAACAATTCTAAATGTAAAAACAAAACAATGTACAAGGGAATGTGTCATTAGGATCATTCCTCCTAAGCCGTCAATGTGGCATGGAGGTCACACAAAGTAGAATACATTGAGACATTGATATGTGCAATCCAATTTTTATTCTAGAGAAATACTATTTTTCTCAATATGTAAATTGCATGTTAAGATGTATGAGTTGGACACAGATCTCCATGAGAATCTGCCTCCAGAGGTCATTTTATTTAAAGGGAGAATTACCATTGTGAAACATGTAGATCAAGACAGCAGATTGTCATTACATGTCTCATGCCGGTAACTCCTTCTTTAATTTTAAAAAAAGCTTTAGAATCAGAGGCTCAGGGTGATGTGTGTCCAGGTCATTAATCTTAAGAGCTCATTTACCGTATTTTTCGGATTATAAGACGCATGTTTCCTCCCAAAAATTTGAGAGGAAAAATCCGAATATAGCTTTACCTGGGGGTCCTGTCTGTGCGGCGATCGGGTTGCCGGGTGCCTGTGTGCAAGCGGCCGGGTACCTGTGGCTGCGTGTGGGCGGCAGTCAGGTGCCTGTGCGGGCGGCAGTCGGGTGCCTGTGGGCAGCCGGGTGCCTGTGTGCGGGAGGCAGCCGGGTGCCTGTCGGTGCCGGCTGCCTCTCTGTGCGGGCAGCCTGCTGGCTGCCACTCTGTGCGTGCGGGCGGCTGTGCAGCAGGTTACCCAGTGTGTCTGCGATCCCAGTTTCAAATGATGGCGCTAGGTGCGGGCGCGTGCACAAATGGAGCTCTTGAATGATAGCTCCATCTGAGCATGCGCTGCTCCAGGCGCCATCATTTGAATCGGGACCGCGGACACTGCGACACTCACCGCACCGGCCTGCTGCAACACTCACCCGCTGCTGCTGCTATTACTGATCTGCTGCGCCTGCCACCATGAACGCCGCCGCACCTGCCACCATGGACGCCGCCGCACCTGCCACCATGGACCCCTGCCGCACCTGCCACCACGTACCCCGCCACACCTGCCACCACAGACCCCATCACACCTGCCACCACGGACGACGATGCCGCCACTGACCCGCCACGCCTGCCAGCACAACCTCTGCCTCCTGTGACCCTGCTTCACCACCACTGCTGCCCCCCTCTGGTTAGACAACCCTAGAGTATAAGGCGGACCCCATTTTTATTTTTTTACCTTTTCTTAAGGGGGCTTTACACGCTACGATATCGTTAATGTTTTATCGTCGGGGTCACGTTGTTAGTGACGCACATCCGGCGTCATTAACGATATCGCAGCGTGTGACACTGACCAGCGACCTTAAGCGACCTCAAAAATGGTGAAAATCGTTCACCATGGAGAGGTCGTCCCAAAACCAAAAATCGGTAATGGTTGATTATCCATGTTGTTCGGCGCTCTTGCAGCAGCACACATCGCTGTGTGTGACACCGCAGGAGCGAGGAACGTCTCCTTACCTGCCGCCGGCCGCAATGCGGAAGGAAGGAGGTGGGCGGGATGTTATGTCCCGCTCATCTCCGCCCCTCCGCTTTGATTGGCCGGCCGCTTAGTGACGTCGCGGTGACGTCGCTGTGATGCCGAACGTCCCTCCCCCTTGAGGGAGGGATTGTTCGGCACTCACAGCGACGACGCTGACCAGGTAAGTACGTGTGACGCTGCCGTAGCGATAATGTTCGCTGCGACAGCGATCACACAAAATCATATGCACGACGGGGGCGGGTGCTTTTTCTAGCGATATCGTAGTGTGTAAAGCCCGCTTTAATGTCTAAATTTGGGGTGCGTCTTATAATCTGGTGCGTCTTATAAAGCGAAAAATACGGTGCATATTAACAAAACTGGATTTTTTGTAAGAAGACATCAGAGGAATGCAGACTGTCAGTCATTACATGTCTCACACTGATACCTCCTACCTTAATTTTAAAACGCTCTGGAGTCAGATTCTCAAGGAAATCTATGTCCAGGTCATAGATCTTAACAGCTCATTTACATATTAACAAAAAGGTGGATCTTTCGTAATAAGACATCATAGGAGAGCAGACTATCAGTCATTACATGTCTCACACCGGTAACTCCTCCTTTAATTTATATAAAAAAAAGCTCTGGAGACAGATTCTCAGGCAGATCTGTGTCCAGGTCATAGATCTTAACAGCTCATTTACATATTAACAAAAATGTGGACTTTTAAGACATCAGATCGCAGATATCAAAGTATCATTTTATTCAACATTCTATGACCTACATGACCATATAGACGGCTTAAGAGGGTTGATCTTACTGACAGATTCCCTATAACAATAAGTATGGAAATCGGTGGAGATTTTGCGCACTGTTGCAGATTATGTGGACAGTTTTTTATATTATGTCAAATTATATCAAAATAATTGTATAAATGAATGAAGCACATTTTAAGCGGAAACCAAGTGGGATCATCAATAACTTTAGAATATGCAAACATTTTAATTAAATTGCTGAGGGCAACAGGTAAATCGTAAGTTCATAACTGCTAAGCCTTCCTCTAGAAAACGATTATCCTGAAAGGATCTGCTGTAGATGATCCAAAAGGTCTCTATTAGGTGGTGTTTTGCTATAAGGCTACTAATGTAAATATTGTACTGTACTTGATTTTATTTTATATATTTAGCCTTTCTTAGCTGTATAAATTGATGTAACTTCTTATATAAGAATTAAATGCACAAACAAATCAGATTGGTTTAAGAGAAATCTACAGCTCTATATATGCAAATCTGTAGACAACATGCTATAATGCGGGCAGAGCTCAGCGTGCTATAATGCGGGCAGAGCTCAGCGTGCTATAATGCGGGCAGAGCTCAGTGTGCTATAATGCGGGCAGAGCTCAGCGTGCTATAATGCGGGCAGAGCTCAGCGTGCTATAATGCGGGCAGAGCTCAGCGTGCTATAATGCGGGCAGAGCTCAGTGTGCTATAATGCGGGCAGAGCTCAGCGTGCTATAATGCGGGCAGAGCTCAGCGTGCTATAATGCGGGCAGAGCTCAGCGTGCTATAATGCGGGCAGAGCTCAGCGTGCTATAATGCGGGCAGAGCTCAGCGTGCTATAATGCGGGCAGAGCTCAGCGTGCTATAATGCGGGCAGAGCTCAGCGTGCTATAATGCGGGCAGAGCTCAGCGTGCTATAATGCGGGCAGAGCTCAGCGTGCTATAATGCGGGCAGAGCTCAGCGTGCTATAATGCGGGCAGAGCTCAGCGTGCTATAATGCGGGCAGAGCTCAGCGTGCTATAATGCGGGCAGAGCTCAGCGTGCTATAATGCGGGCAGAGCTCAGCGTGCTATAATGCGGGCAGAGCTCAGCGTGCTATAATGCGGGCAGAGCTCAGCGTGCTATAATGCGAGCAGAGCTCAGCGTGCTATAATGCGGGCAGAGCTCAGCGTGCTATAATGCGGGCAGAGCTCAGCGTGCTATAATGCGGGCAGAGCTCAGCGTGCTATAATGCGAGCAGAGCTCAGCGTGCTATAATGCGGGCAGAGCTCAGCGTGCTATAATGCGGGCAGAGCTCAGCGTGCTATAATGCGGGCAGAGCTCAGCGTGCTATAATGCGGGCAGAGCTCAGCGTGCTATAATGCGGGCAGAGCTCAGCGTGCTATAATGCGGGCAGAGCTCAGCGTGCTATAATGCGGGCAGAGCTCAGCGTGCTATAATGCGGGCAGAGCTCAGCGTGCTATAATGCGGGCAGAGCTCAGCGTGCTATAATGCGGGTAGAGCTCAGCGTGCTATAATGCGGGCAGAGCTCAGCGTGCTATAATGCGGGCAGAGCTCAGCGTGCTATAATGCGGGCAGAGCTCAGCGTGCTATAATGCGGGCAGAGCTCAGCGTGCTATAATGCGGGCAGAGCTCAGCGTGCTATAATGCGGGCAGAGCTCAGCGTGCTATAATGCGGGCAGAGCTCAGCGTGCTATAATGCGGGCAGAGCTCAGCGTGCTATAATGCGGGCAGAGCTCAGCGTGCTATAATGCGGGCAGAGCTCAGCGTGCTATAATGCGGGCAGAGCTCAGCGTGCTATAATGCGGGCAGAGCTCAGCGTGCTATAATGCGGGCAGAGCTCAGCGTGCTATAATGCGGGCAGAGCTCAGCGTGCTATAATGCGGGCAGAGCTCAGCGTGCTATAATGCGGGCAGAGCTCAGCGTGCTATAATGCGGGCAGAGCTCAGCGTGCTATAATGCGAGCAGAGCTCAGCGTGCTATAATGCGGGCAGAGCTCAGCGTGCTATAATGCGGGCAGAGCTCAGCGTGCTATAATGCGGGCAGAGCTCAGCGTGCTATAATGCGGGCAGAGCTCAGCGTGCTATAATGCGGGCAGAGCTCAGCGTGCTATAATGCGGGCAGAGCTCAGCGTGCTATAATGCGGGCAGAGCTCAGCGTGCTATAATGCGGGCAGAGCTCAGCGTGCTATAATGCGGGCAGAGCTCAGCATGCTATAATGTGGGCAGAGCTCAGCGTGCTATAATGCGGGCAGAGCTCAGCGTGCTATAATGCGGGCAGAGCTCAGCATGCTATAATGCGGGCAGAGCTCAGCGTGCTATAATGCGGGCAGAGCTCAGCGTGCTATAATGCGGGCAGAGCTCAGCGTGCTATAATGCGGGCAGAGCTCAGCGTGCTATAATGCGGGCAGAGCTCAGCGTGCTATAATGCGGGCAAAGCTCAGCGTGCTATAATGCGGGCAGTGCTCAGCGTGCTATAATGCGGGCAGAGCTCAGCGTGCTATAATGCGGGCAGAGCTCAGCGTGCTATAATGCGAGCAGTGCTCAGCGTGCTATAATGCGGGCAGAGCTCAGCGTGCTATAATGCGGGCAGAGCTCAGCGTGCTATAATGCGGGCAGAGCTAAGCATGCTATAATGCGGGCAGAGCTCAGCGTGCTATAATGCGGGCAGAGCTCAGCGTGCTATAATGCGTGCAGTGCTCAGCGTGCTATAATGCGGGCAGAGCTCAGTGTGCTATAATGCGTGCAGTGCTCAGCGTGCTATAATGCGGGCAGAGCTCAGCGTGCTATAATGCGGGCAGAGCTCAGCGTGCTATAATGCGTGCAGTGCTCAGCGTGCTATAATGCGAGCAGTGCTCAGCGTGCTATAATGCGGGCAGAGCTCAGCGTGCTATAATGCGGGCAGAGCTCAGCGTGCTATAATGCGGGCAGAGCTCAGCGTGCTATAATGCGGGCAGAGCTCAGCGTGCTATAATGCGTGCAGTGCTCAGCGTGCTATAATGCGAGCAGAGCTCAGCGTGCTATAATGCGGGCAGAGCTCAGCGTGCTATAATGCGGGCAGAGCTCAGCGTGCTATAATGCGGGCAGTGCTCAGCGTGCTATAATGCGGGCAGAGCTCAGCGTGCTATAATGCGGGCAGAGCTCAGCGTGCTATAATGCGAGCAGTGCTCAGCGTGCTAGTGCTATAATGCGGGCAGAGCTCAGCATGCTATAATGCGGGCAGAGCTCAGCGTGCTATAATGCGGGCAGAGCTCAGCATGCTATAATGCGGGCAGAGCTCAGCGTGCTATAATGCGGGCAGAGCTCAGCGTGCTATAATGCGGGCAGAGCTCAGCGTGCTATAATGCGGGCAGAGCTCAGCGTGCTATAATGCGGGCAGAGCTCAGCGTGCTATAATGCGGGCAGAGCTCAGCGTGCTATAATGCGGGCAGAGCTCAGCGTGCTATAATGCGGGCAGAGCTCAGCGTGCTATAATGCGTGCAGTGCTCAGTGTGCTATAATGCGGGCAGAGCTCAGCGTGCTATAATGCGTGCAGTGCTCAGCGTGCTATAATGCGGGCAGAGCTCATCGTGCTATAATGCGGGCAGAGCTCAGCGTGCTATAATGCGTGCAGTGCTCAGCGTGCTATAATGCGGGCAGAGCTCAGCGTGCTATAATGCGGGCAGAGCTCAGCGTGCTATAATGCGGGCAGAGCTCAGCGTGCTATAATGCGTGCAGTGCTCAGCGTGCTATAATGCGGGCAGAGCTCAGCGTGCTATAATGCGGGCAGAGCTCAGCGTGCTATAATGCGGGCAGAGCTCAGCGTGCTATAATGCGGGCAGAGCTCAGCGTGCTATAATGCGGGCAGAGCTCAGCGTGCTATAATGCGGGCAGAGCTCAGCGTGCTATAATGCGGGCAGAGCTCAGCGTGCTATAATGCGGGCAGAGCTCAGCGTGCTATAATGCGGGCAGAGCTCAGCGTGCTATAATGCGGGCAGAGCTCAGCGTGCTATAATGCGGGCAGAGCTCAGCGTGCTATAATGCGGGCAGAGCTCAGCGTGCTATAATGCGGGCAGAGCTCAGCGTGCTATAATGCGGGCAGAGCTCAGCGTGCTATAATGCGGGCAGAGCTCAGCGTGCTATAATGCGGGCAGAGCTCAGCGTGCTATAATGCGGGCAGAGCTCAGCGTGCTATAATGCGGGCAGAGCTCAGCGTGCTATAATGCGGGCAGAGCTCAGCGTGCTATAATGCGGGCAGAGCTCAGCGTGCTATAATGCGGGCAGAGCTCAGCGTGCTATAATGCGGGCAGAGCTCAGCGTGCTATAATGCGGGCAGAGCTCAGCGTGCTATAATGCGGGCAGAGCTCAGCGTGCTATAATGCGGGCAGAGCTCAGCGTGCTATAATGCGGGCAGAGCTCAGCGTGCTATAATGCGGGCAGAGCTCAGCGTGCTATAATGCGAGCAGAGCTCAGCGTGCTATAATGCGGGCAGAGCTCAGCGTGCTATAATGCGGGCAGAGCTCAGCGTGCTATAATGCGGGCAGAGCTCAGCGTGCTATAATGCGGGCAGAGCTCAGCGTGCTATAATGCGGGCAGAGCTCAGCGTGCTATAATGCGGGCAGAGCTCAGCGTGCTATAATGCGGGCAGAGCTCAGCGTGCTATAATGCGGGCAGAGCTCAGCGTGCTATAATGCGGGCAGAGCTCAGCGTGCTATAATGCGGGCAGAGCTCAGCGTGCTATAATGCGGGCAGAGCTCAGCGTGCTATAATGCGGGCAGAGCTCAGCGTGCTATAATGCGGGCAGAGCTCAGCGTGCTATAATGCGGGCAGAGCTCAGCGTGCTATAATGCGGGCAGAGCTCAGCGTGCTATAATGCGGGCAAAGCTCAGCGTGCTATAATGCGGGCAGTGCTCAGCGTGCTATAATGCGGGCAGAGCTCAGCGTGCTATAATGCGGGCAGAGCTCAGCGTGCTATAATGCGAGCAGTGCTCAGCGTGCTATAATGCGGGCAGAGCTCAGCGTGCTATAATGCGGGCAGAGCTCAGCGTGCTATAATGCGGGCAGAGCTCAGCGTGCTATAATGCGGGCAGAGCTCAGCGTGCTATAATGCGGGCAGAGCTCAGCGTGCTATAATGCGTGCAGTGCTCAGCGTGCTATAATGCGGGCAGAGCTCAGCGTGCTATAATGCGTGCAGTGCTCAGCGTGCTATAATGCGGGCAGAGCTCAGCGTGCTATAATGCGGGCAGAGCTCAGCGTGCTATAATGCGTGCAGTGCTCAGCGTGCTATAATGCGAGCAGTGCTCAGCGTGCTATAATGCGGGCAGAGCTCAGCGTGCTATAATGCGGGCAGAGCTCAGCGTGCTATAATGCGGGCAGAGCTCAGCGTGCTATAATGCGGGCAGAGCTCAGCGTGCTATAATGCGTGCAGTGCTCAGCGTGCTATAATGCGAGCAGAGCTCAGCGTGCTATAATGCGGGCAGAGCTCAGCGTGCTATAATGCGGGCAGAGCTCAGCGTGCTATAATGCGGGCAGTGCTCAGCGTGCTATAATGCGGGCAGAGCTCAGCGTGCTATAATGCGGGCAGAGCTCAGCGTGCTATAATGCGAGCAGTGCTCAGCGTGCTAGTGCTATAATGCGGGCAGAGCTCAGCATGCTATAATGCGGGCAGAGCTCAGCGTGCTATAATGCGGGCAGAGCTCAGCATGCTATAATGCGGGCAGAGCTCAGCATGCTATAATGCGGGCAGAGCTCAGCGTGCTATAATGCGGGCAGAGCTCAGCGTGCTATAATGCGGGCAGAGCTCAGCGTGCTATAATGCGGGCAGAGCTCAGCGTGCTATAATGCGGGCAGAGCTCAGCGTGCTATAATGCGGGCAGAGCTCAGCGTGCTATAATGCGGGCAGAGCTCAGCGTGCTATAATGCGTGCAGTGCTCAGCGTGCTATAATGCGGGCAGAGCTCAGCGTGCTATAATGCGTGCAGTGCTCAGCGTGCTATAATGCGGGCAGAGCTCATCGTGCTATAATGCGGGCAGAGCTCAGCGTGCTATAATGCGTGCAGTGCTCAGCGTGCTATAATGCGGGCAGAGCTCAGCGTGCTATAATGCGGGCAGAGCTCAGCGAGCTATAATGCGGGCAGAGCTCAGCGTGCTATAATGCGTGCAGTGCTCAGCGTGCTATAATGCGGGCAGAGCTCAGCGTGCTATAATGCGGGCAGAGCTCAGCGTGCTATAATGCGGGCAGAGCTCAGCGTGCTATAATGCGGGCAGAGCTCAGCGTGCTATAATGCGGGCAGAGCTCAGCGTGCTATAATGCGGGCAGAGCTCAGCATGCTATAATGCGGGCAGAGCTCAGCGTGCTATAATGCGGGCAGAGCTCAGCGTGCTATAATGCGGGCAGAGCTCAGCGTGCTATAATGCGGGCAGAGCTCAGCGTGCTATAATGCGGGCAGAGCTCAGCGTGCTATAATGCGGGCAGAGCTCAGCGTGCTATAATGCGGGCAGAGCTCAGCGTGCTATAATGCGGGCAGAGCTCAGCGTGCTATAATGCGGGCAAAGCTCAGCGTGCTATAATGCGGGCAGTGCTCAGCGTGCTATAATGCGGGCAGAGCTCAGCGTGCTATAATGCGGGCAGAGCTCAGCGTGCTATAATGCGAGCAGTGCTCAGCGTGCTATAATGCGGGCAGAGCTCAGCGTGCTATAATGCGGGCAGAGCTCAGCGTGCTATAATGCGGGCAGAGCTCAGCATGCTATAATGCGGGCAGAGCTCAGCGTGCTATAATGCGTGCAGTGCTCAGCGTGCTATAATGCGGGCAGAGCTCAGCGTGCTATAATGCGTGCAGTGCTCAGCGTGCTATAATGCGGGCAGAGCTCAGCGTGCTATAATGCGGGCAGAGCTCAGCGTGCTATAATGCGTGCAGTGCTCAGCGTGCTATAATGCGAGCAGTGCTCAGCGTGCTATAATGCGGGCAGAGCTCAGCGTGCTATAATGCGGGCAGAGCTCAGCGTGCTATAATGCGGGCAGAGCTCAGCGTGCTATAATGCAGGCAGAGCTCAGCGTGCTATAATGCGTGCAGTGCTCAGCGTGCTATAATGCGAGCAGAGCTCAGCGTGCTATAATGCGGGCAGAGCTCAGCGTGCTATAATGCGGGCAGAGCTCAGCGTGCTATAATGCGGGCAGTGCTCAGCGTGCTATAATGCGGGCAGAGCTCAGCGTGCTATAATGCGGGCAGAGCTCAGCGTGCTATAATGCGAGCAGTGCTCAGCGTGCTAGTGCTATAATGCGGGCAGAGCTCAGCGTGCTATAATGCGGGCAGAGCTCAGCGTGCTATAATGCGGGCAGAGCTCAGCATGCTATAATGCGGGCAGAGCTCAGCATGCTATAATGCGGGCAGAGCTCAGCGTGCTATAATGCGGGCAGAGCTCAGCGTGCTATAATGCGGGCAGAGCTCAGCGTGCTATAATGCGGGCAGAGCTCAGCGTGCTATAATGCGGGCAGAGCTCAGCGTGCTATAATGCGGGCAGAGCTCAGCGTGCTATAATGCAAGCAGAGCTCAGCGTGCTATAATGCGTGCAGTGCTCAGCGTGCTATAATGCGGGCAGAGCTCAGCGTGCTATAATGCGTGCAGTGCTCAGCGTGCTATAATGCGGGCAGAGCTCAGCGTGCTATAATGCGTGCAGTGCTCAGCGTGCTATAATGCGGGCAGTGCTCAGCGTGCTATAATGCGGGCAGAGCTCAGCGTGCTATAATGCGGGCAGTGCTCAGCATGCTATAATGCGGGCAGAGCTCAGCGTGCTATAATGCGGGCAGAGCTCAGCGTGCTATAATGCGGGCAGAGCTCAGCGTGCTATAATGCGGGCAGAGCTCAGCATGCTATAATGCGGGCAGAGCTCAGCGTGCTATAATGCGGGCAGAGCTCAGCGTGCTATAATGCAGGCGGAGCTCAGAGTGCTATAATGCGGGCAGAGCTCAGCATGCTATAATGCGGGCAGTGCTCAGCGTGCTATAATGCGGGCAGAGCTCAGCATGCTATAATGCGGGCAGAGCTCAGCGTGCTATAATGCAGGCAGAGCTCAGTGTGCTATAATGCGAGCAGTGCTCAGCGTGCTATAATGCGGGCAGAGCTCAGCGTGCTATAATGCGGGCGGAGCTCAGCGTGCTATAATGCGGGCAGTGCTCAGCGTGCTATAATGCGAGCAGAGCTCAGCGTGCTATAATGCGAGCAGTGCTCAGCGTGCTATAATGCGGGCAGAGCTCAGCGTGCTATAATGCGGGCAGAGCTCAGCGTGCTATAATGCGGGCAGAGCTCAGCGTGCTATAATGCAGGCAGAGCTCAGCGTGCTATAATGCGGGCAGAGCTCAGCGTGCTATAATGCGGGCAGAGCTCAGCGTGCTATAATGCGGGCAGAGCTCAGCGTGCTATAATGCGGGCAGAGCTCAGCATGCTATAATGCGGGCAGAGCTCAGCGTGCTATAATGCGGGCAGAGTTCAGCGTGCTATAATGCGGGCAGAGCTCAGCGTGCTATAATGCGGGCAGAGCTCAGCGTGCTATAATGCGGGCAGAGCTCAGCGTGCTATAATGCGAGCAGTGCTCAGCGTGCTATAATGCAGGCAGAGCTCAGCGTGCTATAATGCAGGCAGAGCTCAGCGTGCTATAATGCGGGCAGAGCTCAGCATGCTATAATGCGGGCAGAGCTCAGCGTGCTACAATGCGGGCAGAGCTCACGTGCTATAATGCTGGCAGAGCTCAGCGTGCTATAATGCGGGTAGAGCTCAGCGTGCTATAATGCGGGCAGAGCTCAGCGTGCTATAATGCGGGCAGAGCTCAGCGTGCTATAATGCGGGCAGAGCTCAGCGTGCTATAATGTGGGCAGAGCTCAGCGTGCTATAATGCGGGCAGAGCTCAGCGTGCTATAATGCGGGCAGAGCTCAGCGTGCTATAATGCGGGCAGAGCTCAGCATGCTATAATGCGGGCAGAGCTCAGAGTGCTATAATGCGGGCAGAGCTCAGCGTGCTATAATGCGGGCAGAGCTCAGCGTGCTATAATGCGGGCAGAGCTCAGCGTGCTATAATGCGGGCAGAGCTCAGCGTGCTATAATGCGGGCAGAGCTCAGCGTGCTATAATGCGGGCAGAGCTCAGCATGCTATAATGCGGGCAGTGCTCAGCGTGCTATAATGCGGGCAGAGCTCAGCGTGCTATAATGCGGGCAGAGCTCAGCATGCTATAATGCGGGCAGAGCTCGGCGTACTATAATGTGGGCAGAGCTCAGCATGCTATAATGCGGGCAGAGCTCAGCGTGCTATAATGCGGGCAGAGCTCAGCATGCTATAATGCGGGCAGAGCTCAGATGCTGATACTTGTATAGTAAAAGATTGAATATATCTTGTATTTCAGTTATTAACTTATTTTTTTTCTATGCTCAGGAGTCCAGGGGGTGGTCCTACTATTATATGTCATTTTTCTATCTTTATAGTTTCAGGCACCTGCTCCATGAATGCAGAAAATTTAGAAGGAATAGTTACAAAGTAGGTATATCCATGAATATTAGGGGTGAACAAATCAATTCACAGGAAACTAGTCCCGATCTAAAAGCTGCTTTATACACTGCAACATCGCTAGCGATTGCACCAGTCCCCATCGTTTGTGTGTCACGGGCAAATCGCTGCCCGTGCCGAACAATATCGCTAGGACGGGTCAAACGTACTTACCTTCCTAGCGATATCGCTGTGGGCGGCGAACAACCTCTTTTTTAAGGGGGAGGAACGTGCGCAGTCACAGCAACATCACACAGCGGCCCACCAATAGAAGCGGAGGGGCAGAGACCAGCCGCATTAACAACACGCCCACCTAGTTGCCGGAGGACGCAGGAAGGCTGTTGTTCGTCGTTCCCGGGGTGTCACACGTAGCGATGTGTGCTGCCTCAGGAACGACGAACAACCTGTGTCCAGAACGAGCAACGATATTTTGAAAATGAACGACGTGTCAACGATCAACGATTAGGTGAGTATTTTTGATCGTTAGCGGTCGTTCACAGGTGTCACACGCAACGACGTCGCTAACGGTGCCGGATGTGCATCACAAATCCCGTGACCTCGACGACATATCATTAGAAACGTCGGTGCGTGTAAAGCGGCCTTAAGGTCAGTAATCCATGGACACCGGACAGGAGCTTTGCAAACTGCCTTGGACTTGAGACTATCTTTTTTGATTAGCTGTCCTGGGACAATATCGTTTTTGTGGCATGGTGCACACAAAATATTGCACCAGCTCGATAGGGGAGCCGTGTGGTTGCAGGTAGATGAGAGGTAGTGTAAAGTGCCAGGGAGGGGCAGTCGTGGGCAAGAGTTGCAGTGCTCAACCTACCCCAGCACAGTACCAACACGGGGGGCAGAGTGGTGTAGGGAGTGGGTGTGAGGAGCTACCTGCCTGAAGCTGCTCATGTGGGTCTTCATCCTGCTTCTCTGGATCCCGTTCACTCTGACCGGCATCACATGCCACGCTATCAGTAACGACTCCTCCACCAGTTAAAACCATAACAACTTTACTGTAACATCTTTAAACACACAGCTTCCACTTCTTAAAGGCAGTTTTTAGATCTTCCACAGGCTTTCCATTCCGCACAGAACCCGGCTCTTTAGCTACAGCCATCAAGGGAGGGAGGGTTGGGTGATTTATCCTTTCTTTCCTGACCCTACCATTTAGCACGATGGCTGGTCTGATGGCTCGGCTCTTTAGCAATGAGAGAACTCCTTCTGATGGCGTTCCTGCTGTGCTAATCCATAGGCCATCTGTCTGTACTACGTGCAGCTTCCGGCCTAAGAAAGGGACGCTTTCCTCTTTTCCTCTGTTTTACTGGAATTATGCTGTGCAGCTGAGGTGGCTCACACTTCACTTCAATCACCTTGACTCTTTCTCTTCTATTCTCTCGCTCTCTCTCTCTCTATGCCTGGCTCCTCTACACCACACAACTCCACTCTGCTACATCTGACCCTGCAGGTCCTTTATCTACTTGTCACTACTTCCTATATGTCTTGTACCAGGAAGCTCCTTTTCCTATATCTCCTCCTGTGCTGGGGACTGTACTCTCCTTTTAACCCATGCCAGCCTGTCACTGCCTCACATTCCCTTATACTGTGAGACCAGGGACCCAGTGACACCTAGTGACGGTCGGCAAAATACACAGGAAAAATGCATCATAATACAGTAAATTACTATCATATTTCACTAAAACGCATCAATTTATCATAACATCTTCACTTGTATTATAACCTTCTTCAGGGGCGGCGGGGCACCGGACACCCTCTTAGCTGGCCTGGGACAACATCGTCTTTGTGGCAAGGTGCACACAATACAATGCACCAAGTCAATTAATCAGAGGGGAGCCGTGTGGATGCAGGCAGATAAGAGGTAGCAGGCAGGGTAGTCCAGCTGCCGGGGGATATTGATCTGGCTACTGGACCTGTGAATTTATTTGCTCATCACTAGTGTACATAAAATTATATTTCTTGATTATTTACTATCATTGGGTGGAAAATCAGATCCTCTTTTTGCTCTATTTTAGAATATCATGTCCCAGTGATTGTTTGAGTCAGAATAGCCCTGTTAGAGGATATTTGTTCTATACCACCGTGAGTATAAAATCTCAATTGTGTGAGTTTTCAAATCTTTAGCATTTTACAAACAAGAACCAATATAAACTTAGATCTTATTTGACTTTTAGGACTCATCGATTTGTCGAGCCGCTATCCACGCTGGTATGATTAACAATCTAGGTGGAATGGTTTGGGCTAAGAAGACTGCAATGCGAAAAAGTTTTGACTCATTCAATAACAATGGAGTACAGTCCACCGCGTTTGGGAGCAGTCCAGAGTCTTTTGAATTTGTCTCACCCACATCATCGTCCATTGGAGAAACAACCCCTAAAGAGCCCAATGATTCACAAATTGCAACGTACAGATCACCAGAGGGTAACGCATTTTAAAGTCAACTTGTGAGAAAAGCCAATGTGCAAGTTCTTATAAAGTCTTGGAGGTACCAAAGTGGTGAGCCATGCAATGCTGCATCAGATGTTACCTACAGTCACCTAGAACACGCTGTGCATTGGCATTAATGTATACAATGTGGTTACACTGGGACCCACGTGCAATTCTAATATTGTGCAATATGTCAGGTCTACATGAGATTTAATGAGTGTTAGTAGTTTGTGTTTTCCGTACAATTTATGTACATTACCGATATTTGTTATCTCTCCAGTGACGTGCAGGACCGGCGGACACCAGATACCTGTGAACGCTGCCGTGTAAGTTCTATCAACTATTAATAAGTGCATCATATTAGCGGTAATAACATAAAATGCCATGAAATGGACAGAACAATGCATCATATTAGCGGTAATAACATAAAATGCCATGTAATGGACAGAACAATGCATCATATTAGCGGTAATAACATAAAATGCCATGTAATGGACAGAACAATGCATCATATTAGCGGTAATAGCATAAAATGCCATGTAATGGACAGAACAATGCATCATATTAGCGGTAATAGCATAAAATGCCATGTAATGGACAGAACAATGCATCATATTAGCGGTAATAACATAAAATGCCATGTAATGGACAGAACAATGCATCATATTAGCGGTAATAGCATAAAATGCCATGTAATGGACAGAACAATGCATCATATTAGCGGTAATAACATAAAATGCCATGTAATGGACAGAACAATGCATCATATTAGCGGTAATAACATAAAATGCCATGTAATGGACAGAACAATGCATCATATTAGCGGTAATAACATAAAATGCCATGTAATGGACAGAACAATGCATCATATTAGCGGTAATAACATAAAATGCCATGTAATGGACAGAACAATGCATCATATTAGCGGTAATAACATAAAATGCCATGTAATGGACAGAACAATGCATCATATTAGCGGTAATAGCATAAAATGCCATGTAATGGACAGAACAATGCATCATATTAGCGGTAATAGCATAAAATGCCATGTAATGGACAGAACAATGCATCATATTAGTGGTAATAACATAAAATGCCATGTAATGGACAGAACAATGCATCATATTAGCGGTAATAACATAAAATGCCATGTAATGGACAGAACAATGCATCATATTAGCGGTAATAGCATAAAATGCCATGTAATGGACAGAACAATGCATCATATTAGCGGTAATAACATAAAATGCCATGTAATGGACAGAACAATGCATCATATTAGCGGTAATAGCATAAAATGCCATGTAATGGACAGAACAATGCATCATATTAGCGGTAATAGCATAAAATGCCATGTAATGGACAGAACAATGCATCATATTAGTGGTAATAACATAAAATGCCATGTAATGGACAGAACAATGCATCATATTAGCGGTAATAGCATAAAATGCCATGTAATGGACAGAACAATGCATCATATTAGCGGTAATAGCATAAAATGCCATGTAATGGACAGAACAATGCATCATATTAGCGGTAATAACATAAAATGCCATGTAATGGACAGAACAATGCATCATATTAGCGGTAATAACATAAAATGCCATGTAATGGACAGAACAATGCATCATATTAGCGGTAATAACATGAAATGCCATGTAATGGACAGAACAATGCATCATATTAGCGGTAATAACATGAAATGCCATGTAATGGACAGAACAATGCATCATATTAGCGGTAATAGCATAAAATGCCATGTAATGGACAGAACAATGCATCATATTAGCGGTAATAGCATGAAATGCCATGTAATGGACAGAACAATGCATCATGCCGTGCTCCTTGTGCTCCATGTTTCACCAGGATTATATGTCCGCCGGGATGCCTCAGTGACAAGTCTGCTGTGTGGGGATCTGGTGTCTTCAAGGAAGTAAGAGGCATTTCTTTTCATTTTCTTTTATAAATTGTCTACATTTGTATAATTTTTGGAAGTGAGACAATTTAGGAGGAATTAAAGGACATCCATTATGTAAAGCTCATCACTATCAGAGGCAGACGCAGAGAACGCTCTGGGTAGTTTCATCAGATTTGGAGGTAAACAATAGCTCTACGTGAAGTACAATTTTCTCTTTCAAAATGACGGACACTGAACCGGAGCCCAGGAGTGCGTCGTGTGACAGGTCCAGCCCCGCCGTCATAGCAAAATGATGTGCAGAATATTTAGCATAAAAAGATAACATATAATTATTAGTGATGACTCGCAGGTATCCGGGATAGACAGGACTAATAAAAAAAAACGGTTCTGGTCCGGAATTCATCACAGACGTCTGCCCGGACACCAGTCCCCATATACGTCTATGGGGATTATTCACAGCAACAAGAGGCCAAAGAATCGAATCCACTGACAGGAGTCAGCAAAACCCCGTAATAAAGATGGAGGCAACAGGTGCAAAACACTGATGGAGCAATCACTTTGATTGCTTGGTATTAAAATTGCACACAAGAAGGCTTGTAGGGGGCGCCATTCCCATCAGAGCATTCGATTACTTGGCCTGGGCAGGTAGAAACTGTTGCCCTCTTGTTGCTGTTAATAATTGTTGCTTTTTACATAAGTCTATAGGGAGGAGAAAGAGAACGGCAAGCTTTTAAAGTGCAAAAATGTAACAATAGTTTATTATGACAGGTGACAATTCATTGTGAAATAAAAACATTTTAAAAAAAACAGAGACCAATAGAAAATAACAATGTCCTATGACCCTCTGTATCCCAAGACACATATATCATATGCAAGCTTGAACATGGGGGATGAGATGCCTAATTCAGGGCACAAATGAGTAAATGTACAATTATACAATTCAATATTCATGCCTGGTCAGGCCAATGGTATCACAAGGTGCCCAGATGGCTATCTCAGAGGGTTACCACACCGGATAACAACAAAATACCCCCAAAAAGGTATCCCCACCCACGTATGATGTCTGTGACCATGAACGTGGAGGATATAGAAACTAGATTAGGGTACAGAAATAAGCATGCACAAATACAAGTGGAGTTTACCCAGAAGGGGCTCAGGTGGATGGTTATGGGATCAACACATTGGATAAGGAGGGGGACACGGAGCCCAAGGTAACCGGCTCATGTTAAATACAAATAAGGTCTCAGAGCATCCTCATACCAGCCCAACGCACGTTTCAATAGCGATTTTCTTAATCTTCATCAGGGGAAAAGGTGCTGTACAACATGCCCACCAATTGCCGGTTTATAAATGCGCGCCCTTGTGAGCCGGGATTCCCCGGAAGTGACGTGTCGGCGCATGCGCAGGTCGCTGTCGCCGAGCCCAGGCGTCACCGCGCCGTCACGCTGAAACAGCGCATGCGCGGGAGCGGGGACGCATCACCATGGCTCCCGCGCATGCGCGCAGCGTATAGACGGCAGGAATGACACCGGGCACGGCGAGACGGGCCCCGCACGCGCACAGACACAACCGGGGATCGATGTACCAGAAGGCTCCAAGGGTGGCAAAGAAATCAATGCGAAAAAAGTCCATAAATCCAACTGGAGAGGTAAGATGGGAGGCTTATATGTCATATGAGGATATCCTTCTTGTTCTTCCCTCCCATACCGCTCCATGAATCATAAGGAAAAGTCACAGATTAGCCTAAAAAAGAAACAGGCAATATTATTGATGGGCAATTGAAGACGTTATAAAAAAGAGAGGAATATGTATAATAATCTAAAACACTGAAAGGGAAGGGGACATGATATCTATACAGAGAGGTAAAAGACTGCCACGGATAACTATCCGCATATACTATTTATGTGCAATGTTGTTCATTCAGGAGTAATCCAAAAAGAGAGCCTAAAACCACTAAATCCCTCCATTCTAAAGGAAGGATGAGTAGCTAATCGACTCATTTAGTCCCTTAGGGACCAATGTGTCCAAGACCGAAATCCACTTTGCTTCGCACTGGGCCAGGCGTTTTTTCAGGTCACCACCCCTGATACCCCCATCTATGGCATCAATGCCCCTAACTTTCAACTGAGAGGGGTCACAGGAGTGGCGTAACCTGAAATGCCTGGGTAGAGTTTTCAAGAGGGTGATATCCATTGCCGAAGCGGCCGCAGAGATGTCCCTCACATGCTCTCTGACCCTAATGCGCAACTCCCTTGAGGTGAGGCCGACATAGGTCAGAGGGCATGTGCATGTCGCGAAATACACCACGTGTGTAGTACCACACGTGATGTATTGCTTGATGGTAAATGTGTTGCGGCCATCCGAGGAAGAAAAAGATGTACTACGAATAATGTTGCTACATGCTGCACAATGGCCGCAAGGGTAGCAACCGCATAGTGGGTTTCTCGAACCAAAGATATTCGACTTGGGAGGAATGTAATGGCTCCTCACCAAGTGATCCTTTAGGTTTCTAGCCCTCCTCGGGGTCATCAAGGGATTTTTAGGAAGAGTTTCCGCCAGGACTGGGTCCGTGAATAACACGGGCCAATGTCTCTTCATAATATCTCGCATAGTAGTCCACTCCTGGCTGAACGTTCCAATGAACCTCACTGCGGGATCTGACCTATTTGTGTCTTTTGGGGCATATTTCAATAATTGTATCCGAGGGGTTTTTTTAGCCCTATTATAGCCGCGTTGTATACACCTCCTGCTGTATCCTCTATCAAGGAAGCGGTCTCGGAGGTCTGCTGCCTGTGCCTCAAAGGAGGTGTCTGAGGAGCAGATGCGTCTCATTCTCAAAAATTGCCCCGTCGGGATGGCGCGTATAACAGGTGGATTGTGGGCGGATGTGGCATGTAGCAATGCGTTGACGGACGTGTCTTTACGATGTACGTCCGTCTGGACTGACCTCTGATTGTCAATTTGGATTTTAATATCCAAGAAGTCAATCTCGTGATTGCTACTTTTATAAGTTAATTTGATGTTAAATTTGTTAGAATTAAGTTGCCGCATGAATCGATCGAGTTGCTCGGCTGGGCCCTGCCACACAAAAAGAATGTCATCTATATATCTAAGCCAGCACTGCACATGGGCAACGGCCTCCACGCCCCCATCACCGAAAACCAGCCTCTCCCAGTATCCCAGAAAGAGGCCGGCGTATGAAGGCGCACAAGCCGCGCCCATGGCAGTGCCACGCCGCTGTAAATAGAAAATATCCTTGAAAACAAAATAATTGTGTGACAGGGCGAAACCGAGCAACTCTAAGATCAAATCGCCCATAGCGCCACCCCGACCGGACACTTCAAGAAAGAAGCGCACCGCCCTAAGTCCATCCTCGTGGGCTATACAGGTATACAGACCCTCGACATCCGCCGTAACCATCAGCATATCGTCCTCCATAAAGATGCCGTCAATGCGCCCCAGGACGTCCGTCGTGTCACGGACATAAGAGGGTAGTGTCTCTACTATAGGTTTCAAATAATAGTCTATAAATCGACATATAGGTTCACACAGACCCTCTATGCCGGACACGATAGGACGCCCAGGCGGGTTGACAGCATCTTTATGGATCTTAGGCAGGACGTAAAATGTAGGCGTTTTAGGGTATTTTATACACAAGCCTTCCAACATTTTTTTGGTGATAATTCCCTCCTCATGTGCCCGTGTCAGAATCGCAGCGAGGTCCCTGGAAAATCCGGCCAGGGGACTACTAGGGAGTCTGCTGTACGTTCCTCTATCACGCAACTGCCTTAGGACCTCACGTTCATATTTCTCGTGGGAAAGAACCACGATGTTACCCCCCTTGTCTGCTTGTTTGATGACTATATCCTCATAGCTCTGCAGTTCCATGAGGGCCGTCCGCTGAATATGGGTCAGGTTGACACCCCTACGTCTAGTGGGGATCCGCCTAAAATCCTCGCTGACCAATCTAGTAAAAATTTCGACGGCTGGGCTCAAAGACAAGGGGGGGAACCTCGTGGATTTTGGCATGAGAGACTGAGGGAACGTACCTGCAGAAGTGTGTTCCTGCTCCTGGAGGAGATCTTCCAAATTTTGAATAGCATCCCTTTCCGCTTGACTCGCCGAAGTGTGATCCCGCTTGTGAAAGAGTTTTTTTAAAATTAGTTTGCGAGCAAACAAATTAACGTCTTTCAGAGCTGTAAAGAGATGGAATGAGTTGGAGGGGGAAAAGGTCAAACCTCGTGACAGTACCTCCACCTGAGCATCGGAGAGGGTGCGTGCTGATAGGTTTATTACCTGCAATTTCTTGTCAGTCTTCTTGGTCTTGCTATATGCTCCGGGTTGGCGATTCCTTTGCTTGACCCTGGCTCCGACAGTTTCAGCAACAGATGACGCACCCTCCGATGCTCCAGAGGAGGACCCCTCAGCGGATGTATGGGACACTAGGGACGCAGATCTCTGGCGTTGATTTTTGCCAGAGCGTGCATAATTGCGTCCCCTGATGTTTTCGCCTTTCCACCTGTAGGCCTTTTTCGTGGAATAATCAGTAATGTCCCTATGAAGTTTTTTAAGTTTGTATGTTTTAATTTCCTTCTCCCATTTCTCCAACTCCTGTTCCATCTCAATTTTAAACCGAGTGATGGTCCCGGAAGTACATTTCTCATTTATTGTCTTCTCAAGAGACTCGAGTTCTGCCTCTATCGTGGTAAGAGTGGTAGAATTATGCTCGCTCAGCAAACCAAGGAATCCCTTTGAACATTCCTGGGCTAACTCCTCCCACCTGCTTTTAAAATTCTCCTCTTCTAAAGCAAAAGAGGGGAATACTTGGATTCTGAGTCCCCGTGGAACCAGGCCCTTTTCAAGGTATTTACCCAAAAAGGCCCGGTTCCACCATAGTTTAGTACGTTTTTTGGATAACTCCTTGTATTTGGCAATCATTACGTCATCTGAACAGATATCAATGTTTCCCCTGCCCTCGTCACCATTAGTCGACAATACACCATCAATTTGAGAGAGCCAGTTGTTATCCCTGGCCCTAAAATTCATGTCGGTTGAGGAGGGAAGATCTGTGGAAAACACAGCAAAAAAGTAGATTAGAAGAAAACTCCACAAAACCAGACCAATATCGCAGGGGGTCCAATTATTTTTAATGGCCCACCTGCTGCACAAGCTTAATTGCATAATGAGGAGAAAGAGAACGGCAAGCTTTTAAAGTGCAAAAATGTAACAATAGTTTATTATGACAGGTGACAATTCATTGTGAAATAAAAACATTTTAAAAAAACAGAGACCAATAGAAAATAACAATGTCCTATGACCCTCTGTATCCCAAGACACATATATCATATGCAAGCTTGAACATGGGGGATGAGATGCCTAATTCAGGGCACAAATGAGTAAATGTACAATTATACAATTCAATATTCATGCCTGGTCAGGCCAATGGTATCACAAGGTGCCCAGATGGCTATCTCAGAGGGTTACCACACCGGATAACAACAAAATACCCCCAAAAAGGTATCCCCACCCACGTATGATGTCTGTGACCATGAACGTGGAGGATATAGAAACTAGATTAGGGTACAGAAATAAGCATGCACAAATACAAGTGGAGTTTACCCAGAAGGGGCTCAGGTGGATGGTTATGGGATCAACACATTGGATAAGGAGGGGGACACGGAGCCCAAGGTAACCGGCTCATGTTAAATACAAATAAGGTCTCAGAGCATCCTCATACCAGCCCAACGCACGTTTCAATAGCGATTTTCTTAATCTTCATCAGGGGAAAAGGTGCTGTACAACATGCCCACCAATTGCCGGTTTATAAATGCGCGCCCTTGTGAGCCGGGATTCCCCGGAAGTGACGTGTCGGCGCATGCGCAGGTCGCTGTCGCCGAGCCCAGGCGTCACCGCGCCGTCACGCTGAAACAGCGCATGCGCGGGAGCGGGGACGCATCACCATGGCTCCCGCGCATGCGCGCAGCGTATAGACGGCAGGAATGACACCGGGCACGGCGAGACGGGCCCCGCACGCGCACAGACACAACCGGGGATCGATGTACCAAAAGGCTCCAAGGGTGGCAAAGAAATCAATGCGAAAAAAGTCCATAAATCCAACTGGAGAGGTAAGATGGGAGGCTTATATGTCATATGAGGATATCCTTCTTGTTCTTCCCTCCCATACCGCTCCATGAATCATAAGGAAAAGTCACAGATTAGCCTAAAAAAGAAACAGGCAATATTATTGATGGGCAATTGAAGACGTTATAAAAAAGAGAGGAATATGTATAATAATCTAAAACACTGAAAGGGAAGGGGACATGATATCTATACAGAGAGGTAAAAGACTGCCACGGATAACTATCCGCATATACTATTTATGTGCAATGTTGTTCATTCAGGAGTAATCCAAAAAGAGAGCCTAAAACCTCTAAATCCCTCCATTCTAAAGGAAGGATGAGTAGCTAATCGACTCATTTAGTCCCTTAGGGACCAATGTGTCCAAGACCGAAATCCACTTTGCTTCGCACTGGGCCAGGCGTTTTTTCAGGTCACCACCCCTGATACCCCCATCTATGGCATCAATGCCCCTAACTTTCAACTGAGAGGGGTCACAGGAGTGGCGTAACCTGAAATGCCTGGGTAGAGTTTTCAAGAGGGTGATATCCATTGCCGAAGCGGCCGCAGAGATGTCCCTCACATGCTCTCTGACCCTAATGCGCAACTCCCTTGAGGTGAGGCCGACATAGGTCAGAGGGCATGTGCATGTCGCGAAATACACCACGTGTGTAGTACCACACGTGATGTATTGCTTGATGGTAAATGTGTTGCGGCCATCCGAGGAAGAAAAAGATGTACTACGAATAATGTTGCTACATGCTGCACAATGGCCGCAAGGGTAGCAACCGCATAGTGGGTTTCTCGAACCAAAGATATTCGACTTGGGAGGAATGTAATGGCTCCTCACCAAGTGATCCTTTAGGTTTCTAGCCCTCCTCGGGGTCATCAAGGGATTTTTAGGAAGAGTTTCCGCCAGGACTGGGTCCGTGAATAACACGGGCCAATGTCTCTTCATAATATCTCGCATAGTAGTCCACTCCTGGCTGAACGTTCCAATGAACCTCACTGCGGGATCTGACCTATTTGTGTCTTTTGGGGCATATTTCAATAATTGTATCCGAGGGGTTTTTTTAGCCCTATTATAGCCGCGTTGTATACACCTCCTGCTGTATCCTCTATCAAGGAAGCGGTCTCGGAGGTCTGCTGCCTGTGCCTCAAAGGAGGTGTCTGAGGAGCAGATGCGTCTCATTCTCAAAAATTGCCCCGTCGGGATGGCGCGTATAACAGGTGGATTGTGGGCGGATGTGGCATGTAGCAATGCGTTGACGGACGTGTCTTTACGATGTACGTCCGTCTGGACTGACCTCTGATTGTCAATTTGGATTTTAATATCCAAGAAGTCAATCTCGTGATTGCTACTTTTATAAGTTAATTTGATGTTAAATTTGTTAGAATTAAGTTGCCGCATGAATCGATCGAGTTGCTCGGCTGGGCCCTGCCACACAAAAAGAATGTCATCTATATATCTAAGCCAGCACTGCACATGGGCAACGGCCTCCACGCCCCCATCACCGAAAATCGGGAATCCCGGCTCACAAGGGCGCGCATTTATAAACCGGCAATTGGTGGGCATGTTGTACAGCACCTTTTCCCCTGATGAAGATTAAGAAAATCGCTATTGAAACGTGCGTTGGGCTGGTATGAGGATGCTCTGAGACCTTATTTGTATTTAACATGAGCCGGTTACCTTGGGCTCCGTGTCCCCCTCCTTATCCAATGTGTTGATCCCATAACCATCCACCTGAGCCCCTTCTGGGTAAACTCCACTTGTATTTGTGCATGCTTATTTCTGTACCCTAATCTAGTTTCTATATCCTCCACGTTCATGGTCACAGACATCATACGTGGGTGGGGATACCTTTTTGGGGGTATTTTGTTGTTATCCGGTGTGGTAACCCTCTGAGATAGCCATCTGGGCACCTTGTGATACCATTGGCCTGACCAGGCATGAATATTGAATTGTATAATTGTACATTTACTCATTTGTGCCCTGAATTAGGCATCTCATCCCCCATGTTCAAGCTTGCATATGATATATGTGTCTTGGGATACAGAGGGTCATAGGACATTGTTATTTTCTATTGGTCTCTGTTTTTTTAAAATGTTTTTATTTCACAATGAATTGTCACCTGTCATAATAAACTATTGTTACATTTTTGCACTTTAAAAGCTTGCCGTTCTCTTTCTCCTCATTATGCAATTAAGCTTGTGCAGCAGGTGGGCCATTAAAAATAATTGGACCCCCTGCGATATTGGTCTGGTTTTGTGGAGTTTTCTTCTAATAAGTCTATAGGGACCTGAATCTGGTGCTTAAAAATGGTGGTAGAAGGGATCGGGGGATTAGAACAAGCGCTCCATACTTACCAAGTCACCGGCGCTGCTGTAACTGCTTCCAGGCCACTCACTCTTCTTCCAAGGCCGCTCATTTACCTTCATGCATATTCACTGCTTCCCCCGCCCACTGGCAGTCCTGACATCTGTGATTGGTTGCAGTCAGATGCACCCCCAGCTCGGGTGACAGCGCGTCTGGCTGCTTGCAATCATAGACACTGTCTGTGTGTCTATATCATGGTATAAAAATAAATATAAATAAATAAATAAATTGTCATAGGGTCCCCCCATATTATGATACCCAGCACAGATAAAGCCTACAGATAGAGGTTACAGCAACCAGGAATTTTAAAATATGAGCTGCGGCCCGCCTCCACTTTTGCCTCCACTTTTGCCTCCACTTTTGCCTCCACTTTTGCGGGCCTCCACTTTTGCCTCCACTTTTGCCTCCACTTTTGCAGGCCTCCACTTTTGCCTCCACTTTTGCGGGCCTCCACTTTTGCCTCCACTTTTGCCTCCACTTTTGATACCCAGCTCGTGTTGAACACGAAGATCAAATTTTTGGCAAAACATTTTTTTCTGTTTGTGTCAGGTGATGAGAGCCGGAACGTTTTAACTTTTCATTTCCAGAACTGTATGAGGGCTTTTTATCATTTTTTTGCAGCAGGATCAATAGTAACTGCACTTTTAGCATTGTTTTTATTGTTTTTTTGCACCGAGGTAAATAATGATATAGAGTTACAGTATGCTTCATTACAGACAAGGCAGTACTAAATATGTGACTTTTTAAGGTATGTTTATTTCTTTCAAAATCAAATAATTTTTAGTGGAAAAACGTAAGTGTTTTACTTTTTCACACTTAATAACTTTTTTACATCAATTATAAGTCCCACAATGGGACATACACATGCACTCTTCTGGTCGGTCATGAGTGACACATTGTCCTATGTATTTAGTGCAGAGCGTTGCACTTTCATGTTAGTGTTTGACTGACATTTGTCACAGCTGTGTCATTTGTGACAGACAGTCCTGTGGTGTCACAGCGTTTGGCTGCTCAATATGCTCCCTGACTTTCTATTATTCCTGCTGTTAGTATTCAATGTACTAGGTATCTCCACTGCTGGGTTTTCATCCTTTTCCCTTTAGGACCCTGGTGAGCTCCTCATCCCTTCAGCTGTTAATCATCTGTATTTCCCCTTGGGTTTAAATACTCTCATTTTCCTTGAATTTGTGCTGGTGTTATTCAGTTCATTCACAAGCTCTGGATGCAAGCAGGCGGCTTGCACTCATCTGTAGGATTGTTGCTGCTCTTTGCTGAACTTCTTCCTGGAGAAGAGTAGTTCATGCGCTTTCCCCATGTGTGTTTTCCCTGAAGTCTTCTTTAGTGTTTAATGGGGTTGACAAAGAGCTCATCTCATCTGTTCCCTATCTAGGGCCAAGCTCTAGGGTCCTCCTAGAGTGAGATATCCGTCTCAGCACATAGATGTGGAACCTATCTAGGGTGGTGGGGGACCCCTGGGGCCAGCAGTAGCTTTGGTCAGGGGTCACCATCTCCCCTTTCCCTAGACGCAGGTGTAGCACCCCTGAGGTCTCAGGTGCCACAAATATATGTGAACTGTGGAAACCCAAACCCTGGAATATCTGTTCCAGTCAACACACCAGCACCCTCAGGCCACATACATAATCTCAATTCCAGACTGGGAGACTGCCTAGCAACAGGTAAAAGGGATGGGCACTTACTGGCTAATTTCCACCCAATCTGTAGAGAGAGCCAGCAAGGGGAGGAGTCAGTTGGGAAGTTGGCGGGAAGAAGAGAAGAGAGTTGGAAGTGAAGGAGTGAGGAGTGAAGTAAAGATGGAAAGGTGGAAAGACCTAAAGTAAGAACGAGACGCTGTAAAGGAGAGCGTGTGGAATAAGGAACCAGGACTCCAGGCACCGTGGGTTACCTGTGGAAGTGGAATAATCCAGGTACCGCGGGACACCTGTGGAAGTCTGAAACCAAGGCTCACAGGACTCAGCACAAGGCGGGGTGCAGACCCTAGGACAGCGGGACACTTTATGCTCAACTGTTAAATCTGCCAGGCGAGGAGATCTCCAGGGTCCATCACCACCCAAAGAGTCTGAAGCATCAGCAGCAAAGAGGGGACCTGGGACAAGGGACAGAAGTCCACCCATTAAATAGTCCAGGCTGCCTGCAATAGGACCAAGACTGAAATGGAAGGGCTCCCCAGAAGCTCTAAGACACGGGAGCCCAATGCCAACAAGTGTGCACGGAGGACAGCTACCTCAGGTCACAGCTGGCATGGAGAACAAGGGGAGCGGGAACACATGAAACCGGCACCAGCGGGTCCAGGTACCGATCCAGAGTAAAAGGCAAGTTGAAACTGGAATACCGGTGTGGACTGTTTCCTTCTTGCCTCTGTGCACATACACTGACTGTCCCCTACTATAGCCCCCACCGTCCACTGCTGGGGCCTAGCCCTGCTTGTGGGGGGCCCAAAACACCTAAGCTGCATTACTCCACCAGTCCCAGCAGGACCCTGCAGCGGTGGCTTCAAATAACCTGGCCGCACACTGCAAGAGGCGTAGTCGAAAAACACTTTTATTTTATTTTCTTTTATTTATTTCCTTTCATTTTTCACCCCTTTTATCGGAGCGACCCCCAGGGTCACGGAACCGGGCATCGGCCGTGACCACGACTGTTCCTCCTGCGCACCACACGCCCGGGACCGAGTACCCCACAGCCCTGGGGCGTCACCCAGGGGTTCCCTTTCCTTCCTTTTCGCCTTTTGCTTAGTACTCCCAGGTGCCTAGCGTGACACATTGTCAGACTATGACTCTGGCAGGATTTGAATGTATGGCAGACCCAAAACGTTTGTTAGGCCTCCATTTGCCATAGCTGCCTTTATCACAGAGAGCAACATAAATGGATTATATTACCTGGAGCTTGTAATCACCATGATATTTAATTTTATTGTACAATTTGTATCAGTATTTTTCAGGTATCCTATAGCCGTCTTCTTTGATTAGCCACACTGGTGTGACATCATCATTGCAGCGTGACGCACATGTGATGTCACACCGGGCCGGCTAATCAAAAGAAGAGCCGCGAATGCTGTCAATGCCGTCCTCCTGCTCCCGTCCAGCAGCGGCTGACATCTGTGATGGCCGATGGACTGGGACGTATGAATCGATTTGCACCAACCCTTATAATAACTGCGGATTTTAGTGGTACTGCCATGTTTATTATAAACAAGGGTTTTCATGTAAAAATATGCATAAACCGGCCTCCATTGTGTATGTCCGGATATGAAGGGGCACTGAGTGTGTGACACAGATGAAAGAAGGGACCAGAGAAAAAAATGGAGGGAGATTGTCTGAGATAGTGCATTCCAGAAAACTGGTGACGCATGAGAGAAGTCTTGGAAATTTGAGTAGGAGGTCCGGCTAATGGAGGATGTTAGTCTTAGAAGAACGGACTGTACGGGTAGGGTGGTGAGCACAGATGAAGCCATGTATGTCCTCTTCAAGCAAAGTTTCACAGAAAAGAACGTTTTCATGTAATAATATTGTAAAAAAAACAATTCTGTAAAATGAACGTTGCTGTTTTCATATTAGGACTCATCTATTTGCCGAGCTGCAATTCATGATGACAAACTGCCTCCATCGGGGGGAGCTGTTATACTAGAAAAGATGCCCGGTAAAGACAGCTACAAAGATGGGACAATAAATGGAGTAAAATCCTTCAGATATGGAAGGTGGCCGGTATCCTTTAAATTCCGCTCTGCAGAAGTGCAGCCATCTCCAACAAGCCCAGAGCAGAATATCCAGGCTGCTACAGGTACTTTTATTGCCTGTGATTAGAAGACTTTATATAGGGGCACATCTAGACTTCAAGGGGCCTCATAGCAAAATGTAATGGGCTCTTGTCACCCAATGACAACCTAACAGAGCCCACCTAAATGCTGTTACTCTATCCCTATACTGTAGTTACGCTATATTTACACTCATGCCTCTGTGTTAAAGGGAATTTGTCACTGGGTTTTTGTTCCCCATCTGAGAGCACAACAGTGTAGGGGCAATCACCCTGATTTCAGTGATGTGTCACTTAATGGGCTGCTTGATTTTTAGTCTTGATTAAAACAGTTTTCTCTGCTGCAGTTTTACCAGTTCTCTGAATGCTGAGCTCTGTATAACCCCACCCACACCACTGATTGGCATCTATCTGTGTACACTCTACAGAAAGCGGCCAATCAGTGGTGGGGGCGGGGTTTCACTAACTTGCAGCAGGTTGTCGAGTCCACTAGTGAAACTCCTGTTGATAAAACAGCGATTTTATAAAAACTTCACTAAGCAGCCCAATAAGTGACACATCACTAGAATAGGAGTCTCTGCCCCTACAGCAAACAGCTCTCAGACTAAGCAGCAAAAGTCTGGTAACAGGCTCCCTTTTAGTCTACATATGTACACTATACACTGATAATGTACTGATATATTCATCTTAGTTACATTGCAATGAATAGAGCTCTTCACGTCCTATTAGTGTCTGCCACTGATATATACTGTATATACATGAACAATCAAGAAATGATCAGTGTTATAAATGATGAACTCAAGAATGCTTAATACATATATAAGATATGTAGATGGAAAATACAAGATATGAGGCAAATATTGGGCTTTGCTTTATGTGTATTAATAATTATTACTTTCTATAAATGACTTCACATTTTCTCAGCATTTGTTGTTTCTTTCAGTGGCAGCGTCATGCACAATGCCCGCGAGCTTCCTACCGGAGGCGCTAAATGAGTAAGTCGCATGTGTGAATTGTACACTTAATGAATATCTGATAGATTCAGGCCCAGTCACTGGAAGCGTTTCGTGCTGTTACCTTCACTGCCTGTCAGGTCCTGCTGTTACCTTCACTGCCTGTCAGGTCCTGCTGTTACCTTCACTGCCTGTCAGGTCCTGCTGTGTCCCAGCCCAGGCTTCTTTGCTATCAGAGAAGGACCTGTGAGCAGAGCTACTGCGCATGTCAGCAGCCACAAGCAATCGCCACCAGAATCCTCATCTGCCAGGCATAAGCATCTGATCTTAGAGTTACCTGCTACTGCGCATGTCAGCAGCCAGGAGCAATCGCCACCAGAATCCTCATCTGCCAGGCATAAGCATCTGATCTTAGAGTCTCCTGCTACTGCGCATGTCAGCAGCCAGGAGCAATCGCCACCAGAATCCTCATCTGCCAGGCATAAGCATCTGATCTTAGAGTTACCTGCTACTGCGCATGTCAGCAGCCACTAGCAATCGCCACCAGAATCCTCATCTGCCAGGCATAAGCATCTGATCTTAGAGTTTCCTGCTACTGCGCATGTCAGCAGCCATAAGCAATCGCCACCAGAATCCTCATCTGCCAGGCATAAGCATCTGATCTTAGAGTTACCTGCTACTGCGCATGTCAGCAGCCACAAGCAATCGCTACCAGAATCCTCATCTGCCAGGCATAAGCATCTGATCTTAGAGTTTCCTGCTATTGCGCATGTCAGCAGCCACAAGCAATCGCCACCAGAATCCTCATCTGCCAGGCATAAGCATCTGATCTTAGAGTTACCTGCTACTGCGCATGTCAGCAGCCACAAGCAATCGCTACCAGAATCCTCATCTGCCAGGCATAAGCATCTGATCTTAGAGTTTCCTGCTACTGCGCATGTCAGCAGCCAGAAGCAATCGCTACCAGAATCCTCATCTGCCAGGCATAAGCATCTGATCTTAGAGTTACCTGCTACTGCGCATGTCAGCAGCCACTAGCAATCGCCACCAGAATCCTCATCTGCCAGGCATAAGCATCTGATCTTAGAGTTTCCTGCTACTGCGCATGTCAGCAGCCAGTAGCAATCGCCACCAGAATCCTCATCTGCCAGGCATAAGCATCTGATCTTAGAGTTACCTGCTACTGCGCATGTCAGCAGCCAGGAGCAATCGCCACCAGAATCCTCATCTGCCAGGCATAAGCATCTGATCTTAGAGTTTCCTGCTACTGCGCATGTCAGCAGCCACAAGCAATCGCTACCAGAATCCTCATCTGCCAGGCATAAGCATCTGATCTTAGAGTTACCTGCTACTGCGCATGTCAGCAGCCACAAGCAATCGCTACCAGAATCCTCATCTGCCAGGCATAAGCATCTGATCTTAGAGTTTCCTGCTACTGCGCATGTCAGCAGCCAGTAGCAATCGCCACCAGAATCCTCATCTGCCAGGCATAAGCATCTGATCTTAGAGTTTCCTGCTACTGCGCATGTCAGCAGCCACAAGCAATCGCTACCAGAATCCTCATCTGCCAGGCATAAGCATCTGATCTTAGAGTTACCTGCTACTGCGCATGTCAGCAGCCACAAGCAATCGCCACCAGAATCCTCATCTGCCAGGCATAAGCATCTGATCTTAGAGTTTCCTGCTACTGCGCATGTCAGCAGCCAGTAGCAATCGCCACCAGAATCCTCATCTGCCAGGCATAAGCATCTGATCTTAGAGTTACCTGCTACTGCGCATGTCAGCAGCCAGGAGCAATCGCCACCAGAATCCTCATCTGCCAGGCATAAGCATCTGATCTTAGAGTTACCTGCTACTGCGCATGTCAGCAGCCACAAGCAATCGCTACCAGAATCCTCATCTGCCAGGCATAAGCATCTGAACTTAGAGTTTCCTGCTACTGCGCATGTCAGCAGCCAGTAGCAATCGCCACCAGAATCCTCATCTGCCAGGCATAAGCATCTGATCTTAGAGTTACCTGCTACTGCGCATGTCAGCAGCCACAAGCAATCGCCACCAGAATCCTCATCTGCCAGGCATAAGCATCTGATCTTAGAGTCTCCTGCTACTGTGCATGTCAGCAGCCAGGAGCAATCGCTACCAGAATCCTCATCTGCCAGGCATAAGCATCTGATCTTAGAGTTACCTGCTACTGCGCATGTCAGCAGCCACAAGCAATCGCTACCAGAATCCTCATCTGCCAGGCATAAGCATCTGATCTTAGAGTCTCCTGCTACTGCGCATGTCAGCAGCCACAAGCAATCGCCACCAGAATCCTCATCTGCCAGGCATAAGCATCTGATCTTAGAGTCTCCTGCTACTGCGCATGTCAGCAGCCAGGAGCAATCGCTACCAGAATCCTCATCTGCCAGGCATAAGCATCTGATCTTAGAGTTACCTGCTACTGCGCATGTCAGCAGCCACAAGCAATCGCTACCAGAATCCTCATCTGCCAGGCATAAGCATCTGATCTTAGAGTTACCTGCTACTGCGCATGTCACTGCACGCGGTGTAGTTGCGGTCAGGTTCCATTGTGCGGCAGGAGAGCGTCTTCATTCTGCAGTTCGTGCCTCTCACTGCGCATGTCTGCAGACTGTATCTCATCTACACTGACTCCTGGGCTCTATGTGTCCCTTGTGGAAAAACTTAATCCTCAGTTCAGACTGTTAACCCTTACTATACCAGTCTGCAGTCTTTTGGCAAAAAGTTTTATCTAAAAAGATAATAAAAATATATATATACAGTATATCTCTCTCATGAACTGGTCACAAGTGAATGCTACATATCAAGGCTTTTTCCTTCGGTTAGACTCCACTAGTGGAATACGAGTACATATAATAAATGGATACCCACCCACTATATTGGCCCAGATGTCTCCATGTGGTCTCCAGATATAATCTGCCCTAGAATATACGCATTGTCACATTATATCCATTTTACACATGAAGGCAGCTGGTGACTATATACAGCTCTATATGATCCAGCCGACTCTGTGTCCCCATTCATCTCACAGGACAGTAGATTATATTTATTATCAGAGATATCTCCATTTATTGTCAGGACTTTTCAGGATTTTGTTGAGATTCTCACCAGGAATAAGATAGGGGCGCGTTTCACAAGTGAAGTTGGGAAGAAAACTTTGAACTTTCTAGATATAAAAATCACAATTTATGCAACTGGTAGTATTAACACCGAAACATACAGAGAACCGACAAGCGTCTGTACAGAGCCAGAAGCAGGCTGACAGTGATAGTCAAAGTCCAATCAAGTCCATGGCTAAGCCATGGACTCGGGTGAACCCTGACGTCACCGCGAACACCGCCAAAAAAAGCCGAAGACTGCCGAGTGATGAACAGCGCAGTGAATACCACCGGAAGCTAATGATCGGACCCGGAAGCAGAAGCGGCCGAGAGACAGTGTGTCGCCCTGGGCAAGCCAGGGGACACAGGTCACAACACCACCACACCCCACACTCCAGGTAGGCACACCTGCTAACCAGAAATTCTTGTTGCCTTGCTCCAGGAGTCTGTTGATGCACACCAGGGGGTGGGCCAGGCGGTTGGCTCCGCCCACCAAGGAGCTCACAACACTGGAGGCAGGAAGTAACCAGGCAGTTAGAGTCTAGTGAGAGTCGAGTGAGGGAGGAGGAAGTGGAAGGAGTGAGGAGTAGCCCAGGCAGGGGCTAGAGTAAACAGAGAAGTGAAAGTGGTGAAAGTAAGGAAAGTAGTAAAGGAGAAGAGTAAGCAAAGTGACAGAAGGAAAGAAAGCCTGAGAGCCCAGCTTGGTGTAGGGCCAGAACAGCAAGGTCAGCGACGGCGGTGACTGTTTGGAGGGGGACAGTTTGGAAGTTCCTGGAAGGACCCCGTTGGCTGTGTGCCCGGTGGTCTGGAGCAGTGTTCCGAAGGACGGTCAGCACCAGGGCAGGGGCCTCTCGGACCCCGGCAAGGCTAGGAGTCGCCAGATTTGCCAAATCCGTCAGTGACGGGGACGCAGATCCCCCAACAACCAAGTCCCGATTGACGGCAACAGCCCGACCATTACCGGGGAGACACCGCCACCGCCAAGGCACAAGTTTCCCCAGGGCCAGCGCCTGCGGGCAAAGTGTAGAGCTCCTCCGGCCCAGATTGCAGTCGGGGAGCGGGTAACCGGAGGGAATCCACCGCTACCATCAGACAACATAGGTGCAAGGAAGAGAAACGTCACCGTCACCTACCGGGAGTGCAGGTGCAGCCGTCTGTGGGACCGTCCTACCAGCCGTTGGTTTACCGTACAAACTGTGTCCGTGTGTCAGGCTGAGTGAGTACCATAGTACCGCAAGGCACAGCGCTGCCCCCGCGCCCCTGCGCCCTCCAGGCCCTACACTTCACATCTCATCACCGGGCCCCGGGATCACCAACCCCTACCCACGGAGGGGCAACACAACACCTGGCTGCTCCGCATCACCATCCCCGGGACCCCCACACTGAGCAGCGGTGGTGCAATCACCACAACCGTGGGTGGCGTCACGAACTATAACAATCCCCACACCCAACAAACACCCCCTTTCACTCACGGGCGAGGAGTGTCGCTCGAGACACCCCGGGATCCGGCCCACGGCTCGAGCCACCAGGAGCAACTGCCGGACCCGAGCAGAAGGGGTGAGCGCGGTGTGCTGACACCCTCCTCCCCGCCCGCGACAACTTGGCGTCACGAACAGGATCTTACCGCTCTGCCGTCTGGTAGAGGTGCGCCTTGTTACCGCCGGAGGCATCCGGCGGAAAAATTTCAGAAGCCGCCATCTTTGGCGCGAAAAGTTCCCGCTCGAGCGTCTTCTCGAGCAGTAGAGGCGCGAAGGCCAAAACCCCGCCCCGAGAGAGGAGGGGCTGGAAAGAGCTAAGGGGGACGCGATGGCGGCTGGCGGCATGTAGTCGCCGCTATAAAAGCAGGGACGCCAGGACCTTGCCAGAAAACCGTTCCTGGAAGCAAACAGCAAAGACACCATGTGGATGCCGTCCCGAAACACCGTGGCCCCCGCGCCGGGAACCGCAGCGTGGGTGGAGATCCGGACCGCGCAGCTCCATCTAAGGTTGCAGGTCAAAATGCAGCTCCTCCTGGAGGAGTGGGAGACCGACATGGCGGACGTTATAGCCACCGTGCGGAGACGCGAGGAGGAAGCGGAGGAAGGGAGGGTGAGTGACCCACGCCCCTATGTCCCGGGGGGACCGGTCGCTGCGGCTGAGGGACCCGGTCCAAGCCCTCTCCCCCCGTTGCCTCCCTCGCCACCCGTCTCGGAGGCCGTGACCCCGCCACTAGGCCCGCTACCACCGCAACCGGTAGCGATACCCAGCCCGTCCGCCCCAGCGGACCGACCTGTAGCCGGAGCCCGTAGCAAACCGGAGGCATTGCCTTGGAAGGCCCCAAAGATTGTGCCAGAGACAGTCCCCGAGCAGCTTCCCGAGCCGGAGCCGATGACCCGCTCCGAGCCGAGGGCCCAACTGCGGAAAGCCCCTGTGCCCATCCCCCACACCTCGGCTGAGGTGGCGCCGGGTTGTCGCTGCAAGGCAGCGCCCAAGGCCATGACACCGCGGGATACGCTACCCACCTTCCTGACAGTGGGTAACGTGCTGGATGTCCCGCGGGGCTCAACCCGTGCGCCGGAGCCATACTGGGACAGGGAGCCGACCAAGCTGGGCCTGGAGATCGCGGAGAGGGAGCGAAGGAAAGCCGAGCTGGTGGCCCGAGCCATAAGGGAGAAGGAAAACCTGCGGCAAGCGACCTTCCGTGTCCGGGGCCCGTTCTACGAGGGGCAGGTGAGGCGATTCGATATCCGCCGGGGCTACGGGTTCATATACGAACCGGGCCTGGAGGCCGAGGTGTTTGTAGCCCGGCGGGATGTACATGCTCACCTGCCCGAAGAGCATCCTGGCCGCAATTTGATACCGGGAGACATGGTGCGGTATACTCGGCACTGCGGAGAGAGGGGGTGGTTTGCCCTGGATGTGAAGCTGAGGGGCAGCCCGGAGAGCAAGGTGAGCTCTGCACCCCCTCCCTCGGAAGAAGCCGCAGACGGACCGGAGTAGGGCAGCGGATGCCCGTTGCACCGTCCCCGTTGGGACCACCAGTTGTTGTTTAAAAGTTTGAAATGATAAGGAAAATGATTATACCGAAGAAGTTACCTGATTATCTGCTTGATTTGCAACCGGCTGGAGCCGGCACCGTTGTCCCCGTGGGGACCGTTTAAGTTTATTTGCATGGAAACTATCCATGGACAAGCCCGTGAACTCTGCAGGGCAACCACAAACGTTAAGTGGCTTGTAAATATGTTGGGTACCGTTACCGTTTCCGCAATGCCGCCTCCGGAGAGGCAGGTTGGAGGGAGGGCCCTGAGCAGAGCAGGCCAGGGCCCAGCCACCAAAGGAACCGGTGGCCACCCTCTGGAGGGCAAGGACAGATCCCGCTCGGGTGACTTGTGCTGGACTGTGGGTCAAGGGGTGCTGCCTGGGCTTTAGGGGCAGCATCAGGGCCAGGTTGCTTGGGTGGGAGAGAGCGGAAACCGTGACCGTATACCGTTGCAACGTTTAAGAAAATGTGCCTCCCGTTTGGGAAGAGTTTATGATTAAAAATGTTATTTATGTTTTTGCTTAACCCTTGTTATCCCCTTTTACAGAAAAATAAAACCGGTGTAGGACGGCAGCCCGCGGACGGTCTGCATTTTGCTAAGGGGGAATGTGTCGCCCTGGGCAAGCCAGGGGACACAGGTCACAAAACCACCACACCCCACACTCCAGGTAGGCACACCAGCTAACCAGAAATCCTTGTTGCCTTACTCCAGGAGTCTGTTGATGCACACCAGGGGGTGAGCCAGGCGGTTGGCTCCGCCCACCAAGGAGCTCACAACACTGGAGGCAGGAAGTAACCAGGCAGTTAGAGTCTAGTGAGAGTCGAGTGAGGGAGGAGGAAGTGGAAGGAGTGAGGAGTAGCCCAGGCAGGGGCTAGAGTAAACAGAGAAGTGAAAGTGGTGAAAGTAAGGAAAGTAGTAAAGGAGAAGAGTAAGCAAAGTGACAGAAGGAAAGAAAGCCTGAGAGCCCAGCTTGGTGTAGGGCCAGAACAGCAAGGTCAGCGACGGCGGTGACTGTTTGGAGGGGGACAGTTTGGAAGTTCCTGGAAGGACCCCGTTGGCTGTGTGCCCGGTGGTCTGGAGCAGTGTTCCGAAGGACGGTCAGCACCAGGGCAGGGGCCTCTCGGACCCCGGCAAGGCTAGGAGTCGCCAGATTTGCCAAATCCGTCAGTGACGGGGACGCAGATCCCCCAACAACCAAGTCCCGATTGACGGCAACAGCCCGACCATTACCGGGGAGACACCGCCACCGCCAAGGCACAAGTTTCCCCAGGGCCAGCGCCTGCGGGCAAAGTGTAGAGCTCCTCCGGCCCAGATTGCAGTCGGGGAGCGGGTAACCGGAGGGAATCCACCGCTACCATCAGACAACATAGGTGCAAGGAAGAGAAACGTCACCGTCACCTACCGGGAGTGCAGGTGCAGCCGTCTGTGGGACCGTCCTACCAGCCGTTGGTTTACCGTACAAACTGTGTCCGTGTGTCAGGCTGAGTGAGTGCCATAGTGCCGCAAGGCACAGCGCTGCCCCCGCGCCCCTGCGCCCTCCAGGCCCTACACTTCACATCTCATCACCGGGCCCCGGGATCACCAACCCCTACCCACGGAGGGGCAACACAACACCTGGCTGCTCCGCATCACCATCCCCGGGACCCCCACACTGAGCAGCGGTGGTGCAATCACCACAACCGTGGGTGGCGTCACGAACTATAACAATCCCCACACCCAACAAACACCCCCTTTCACTCACGGGCGAGGAGTGTCGCTCGAGACACCCCGGGATCCGGCCCACGGCTCGAGCCACCAGGAGCAACTGCCGGACCCGAGCAGAAGGGGTGAGCACGGTGTGCTGACACCCTCCTCCCCGCCCGCGACAACAGCAGCTGAGTGGATCTGCAGGACTCATCACGGGACCGGTAAGTATAATGACAATGTTTATTATTAACTATATTCTTTATTTTACAGCCCCCCCTCACCCCGCCCCATACCATAACTGTAAAGTCCAAGCTCTGGGTTTAGATGCAAGTTCGCATTATCTATGGCCCTGAACTCGAACTTTACAAAAAGTTTGGGCGAGGCTTCCGATCCCGAACATCAGGGGGGTTCGCCCATCACTAGATCTGACCAATAAACATTTTTGTGGCAGAAGTTTCAGTAAAACTTGCATTATATTTTTTGAAATCCCAGTGTCTGTATACATATGAGTCCAGTGGGCGGTCCTATTCAGTGATTGACAGTCTTCCTTTATGACTGTACATGTAGCCTCAACTGTCAATCACTCAGTAGGACCGCCCACTGGACTAATACACATGTAAACACCAGGAACTTGAATGACTATAATACAAGTTATACTGAATCTTTTCCCGCAAACCTAAATATCACTGCTCAGCTTCTCGTACTCTATACCACGCGAGCCACAGATTGACTGCATGTACAGCGTGGCTTGTTCTCTGTAAGAGGCCTGGACTGGAGGGGTCAGAAGTATTTATGGAGGCGCAACGGGAACAATATAGACAGGTAGTCTTAATGTCATGACTGCTCATTTTACACATAGAAAGAGAACAGGAAACGGAGGTGTAAGTATACAAAGCTGCCTGCATCACAGAAAGTGCAAAATAAATCTAGAATTTGTCGTGGGAATGACTCCATAGATCTTAATGTTGCATGTGTCATCTGCGCATTGTTAAATATACGTGTGTTTTTACTTATTTCTAGAGTCACATGTTCACAAGGTTGTCTAAAGGAAGGAGTGGCCGTCTGGGGAACGGACGTGTACATGGATGTAAGAATATATTTCTAGATTAATTCATATCCTTTGATCATAAATAGGAAAAAACACAGTGAAATAATATAACATTAAAGGGTCTTCCCATCTCCAAGATCCTATCCCAATATGTAGGAGGTGTAATAATAATAATAATAATATTAGCAAATACCTCCACTTAGAAATGTAGTATACACAAGCAACTAACTAACTGTCACCGTCACTCGTATAGTGGCAGTTAGTCACTTGTGGTTGTAACCATGGATACCTACCTGCAATGCCCTGCACATGAGGTAAGAGACATGGCTATATCAGGGGAACTATACTACATTTATAATTAGAGGTATTTGCCTATATTACTACTATAACACTTACATCATATGGGGATAGGATCTTGGAGATGGGAATCACCCTTCAGAGGGAAGCTGTCACCAGATTTGTCCCCTATAAGCTGCGGCCACCACCAGTGATCCCCTATATACGGCATCCCAGAATACTGTATATAAGAGTCCAGGCCGCTGTGTAGAATGTAATAAACACCTTTATTATACTCACCTAAACGGTCGATGTGGTGGAGTTGGGTCAAATGGACGTCTTCATTCTCCGGTGCCAACACCTCCTCTTTCGGCCATCTTTGTTGTCCTTTTTTCTGAAGTCGGGGTGCATGACGCATCCTACGTCATCCACACTCGCCGGCATTGAGGTCCTGAGCAGGCAAATCAAAGTATTGTAGTGCGCCTGCCCAGGACCGGCGAGTGTGTATGACGTAGACGCGTGATGTACACAGACTTCAGAAGGAGGACAAAGATGTCTGAAAGAGGCAGCGCCGACACCGGACAACGGAGATGCCCATATGGCCCAACTCCACTGCAGCGACCGTTAGGGGAGTATTATAAAGTGATTTTCATGTCATACAGAGCGGTCTGGGTTCTTATATACAGTATTCTGGAATGCTGTATATAAGAGCTCACTGGTGGTGGCCACAGGTAATAGTCACCGCATCTGCTGACAGGCTCCCTTTACTGTGGAGCCAATTTTCAAGGCTAGATTTGTTCTTAGTAGAATAAGTGTAAAATATTTTTATTTTTAATTTAAAAAACATCTTACGGATGAGTAAGAGTTTTTTTCAAATTTCTTTAGAAATCCTCTGTGTGCAGAGCTGCAATCCATGCTGGAATGATGACAGATGCCGGAGGAAGCACATGGGTGGAGAAGACGCCCGGACGAAAGAGCTATAGACAATCCAGCAAAAACGGAGTCACCTCTGGAAATTATGGAACATCAACAGGATCCTTTATATTCCACAAAGACATCTCTGCATACATGGCGACCAGACAAGTCCATCTCACCGTTTATCAATGTAACTATTTCTATTAAACCTTGCATATAATATAATGCGAAGATTAAAGGGACCTTGGCAGGAGATGGACACTGTTACATCAACAGGCGGCATGAATCAGACACTGCATACTTTATAATGCACAGCTGGGGCATTTCAGAGAAAACAGTCTATAGAGGGCTTTATACGCAACAACATCACTAACAAGATGTCGTTAAGGTCACGGAATTCGTGACGCACATCCGGCCTCGTTAGCGACGTTGTTGCGTGTGAAATGTACGAACGACAGTTAACGATCAAAATTACTCACCTTATCGTTGATCGTTGAAACGTCGTTCTAATCCCAAATATCGTTGATGGTGCTGGACGTGTACCGCCCTGGGGCTCGGCTGCGGCTACCGAGCTGCTCGGGTCCATGCTTGGGTGTGTGTTGGTGGCTCGAGCGTCCCCGGACCCGGGGGGTCAGGTCGCTCTGAAAAGGGGGGTTTGTTTTGGTGATCGGGTGGGTGCGCGGCCGGGGCCGCTATGGAGATTGTTCGTGACGCCACCCATGGGTCGTGGTGATAGTTGGCACCACCGCTGCTGGTGATGGTGGGGGCTCCCGGGTGGCGGTGTTGTGGCGCAGCTAGGTGTTGACCCCTCCGTGGGTAGGGGTTGTGAGTCCCGGGGCCCGCTGGGGTGATGATGGTGCTGCCGGAGGGATGCAGGGAAGGGCGGCGTAGCGCGGCGCTGTGCATGAGGGCACTGGTGTACTCACTCAGAAAAAACACACCGGAGTCACTGTTAAACCAAAAACGGGATGGTGGTCGGTGCCCGCAGCCGGCTGCATGATTCCCTCTACTTGGGTTGGTGGTGTCGTCTTTTCCCTGCACCTCCTTGACTGTATGACTACTTATGTCTGAACAACGGTAGTCCGCTCCCCGACTTGTGGGTGCCGGAGGAGCCCTCTTGGCTGCAGGTGCTGGCCCATGGGATTGCGGTGCCTGAGCGGTGGCTTCCTATCCCCCTCGGTGGGCTGTTGCCGTCTATCGGGACTTTGGGTGGGAGTGGACCTCAAGTCCAAGCCGCAATCAGTTGATTTGACTCGGTCCAGTTGCTTCTGGGCCATGTACGGGGTCTGAGTACCCTTCTTTGGTGCTCCAGTTTCGGTTTGACTCCCCGATTCGGTACCGGCGGGCTACGACCCTGTCCCGGGGCCTTGACGGTTCCGCCGGTTCTACTCCCGGCCTCCTGCAGACGGCCACCACCGTCTGTCTCCTGGCCACAGGGTCCCTAGGCTCCCACCTAGGCCCTGACAGATTTAGTTCACAGCTCGCTCAGCTACCTCCTCTCCTTTCCTTTCCCTAACACGATCTCTGACTAACCGTTTGTTTTTCCCTGCTCCTGCCCTTCAATCCTCGTCGGTGGGCGTGGCCAACCGCCTGACCCCGCCCCCGGGTGTGGATGTCCGGAACAGATAGGGGTGACTCAGGGTTTTGGTTGACTGGTGGAACCTTTTTGGGGGGAAGGTGTTGTGCAGGGGCCTATCTGTGACCCCTGGCTAGTCCAGGGCGTCACAGACGCAGGTTGTTCGTCGTTCCTGAGGCAGCACACATCGCTACGTGTGACACCCCAGGAACGACAAACAACACCGTACCTGCGTCCTCCAACAACGAGGTGGGCGTCACTTTCTTTCGGCTGCTCTCCGCCCCTCCGCTTCTATTGGACGGCTGCCGTGTGACGTCACTGTGACGCCACACGAACCGCCCCCTTAGAAAGGAGGCTGTTTGCCGGCCACAGCGACGTCGCTAGGAAGGTAAGTCCGTTTGACGGGTCCTAGCGATATTGTGCGCCACGGGCAGCGATTTGCCCGTGACGCACAACCGACGGAGGCGGGTGCTTTCACGAGCGACATCACTAGCAATGTCGCTGCGTGTAAAGCAGGTTTATGAAAAGCCAACTGGGGGGTCATGCATCTGACGTCATTAACTAGTTCCAGGCCGGACAACCCCAGACTGACAGGTCTGTAGGAGAAAGACCTGTTACTCTAGGGGAGCTGCACAGAAAGAAGTTACCAGGGAGTATCCTCAGACTCATCTTCTGAGACGCATAGTCACAGGCAGCAGTGTAAAGTATGTTACACTTCAGAGTAAAACATACATGGCTGCAATAATGCAGCAAGTCATTGATTCATGCTGGTTCAGACAGCATTAATTTCCTCTTGGGTATAAGGAATTTGTGTGTCTGTCCCTATGGGGTGTACTTACCATGTTTTTCAGTTTATAAGAAGCCCCAGATTATAAGACGCACCCCAAGGAGAAAAAAAAACGTAAAAAAAAAATAGGCTCTGTCTTACAACCTTGTGGTGTTTTACCGGGGAGTGGTATCAGTCAGTGGTGGAGTAGGGTCACAGGAGGCAGGGGCGGTGGTGGAGTACGGCGCTGCTGCGGGCTGTGCGGCGGGTGTCCCAGATGCTGTCTGCGGATGCTGTGATTGAGGCAGGCAACATCCAGAAACTGACGGCCATGCGAGCTTCAAAGAAATGGCGCCTGGAGTTGTGGGCACAGATTGAGCTATTGGCTGAATGACAAGCCGAGATCTCATCTGTTTATGTGCCACCTCCGGGCGCCATTTTCCTTAAGTCCACTGCTGATGGAGGCAGCGCGTGCACAGATGAGATCTTGAGCCGAGAGCTAGATTTGCACACACGCCAACTCCGGGCACCATTATTTGAACCCCGCATTGCTGCCATTATCAAGATGGCCCCTGGCAGTGCCTCACCACTCACCCAGCAGCACAGCATACCACAGTGCCTGCAGCCCCAGCAGCACAGCATACCACAGTGCCTGCAGCCCCAGCAGCACAGCATAGCACAGTGCCTGCAGCCCCAGCAGCACAGCCCCAACAGCATAGCGCCTGCAGCCCCAGCAGCACAGCCCCCAGAGTCCAAGCAGCACAGCGCTCACTACACCCGCAGACCCAGCAGCGCAGCCCCAACAGCACAGCCCCAGCACAGCGCCTGCATCAAAACCGCTGCCTCCTACTACCCCTCTCCAGTACCTCCCAGTAAGATACGTTTGGATTATAAGACGCACCCCCCCAAATTTTTGGGAGGAAAAAGTGTGTTTTATAATCTGAAAAATATAGTATATGATTTTTGCCAGCCCACCTGATCTAATAATATTGGTGTCAGAGAATGTGCACTACACATATCTATGTATCCTATACTGTATAGGTGGTAGGTGTGTGAGTGGTTGTTTCATCAGTATTTTCCACCTGTGCTGCCACCACCTTTATCATGGGGATCGGCGGCATACTGCAGTGCATTAGTATTGTTATCTGGGGGTGGTTCTTTTTAGGAAAATTCTATTTTCGTGGGTGTCTACCTCACACAGTGTACCTGCTACCTTCCTGGTTTTATCGGGTGGTGAACACCCATGAAGGATTTCACTATCTATAGTGCTGCACCCAATTCCCGTACTCAGCAGCTCATCCCCTTTGCATGGTCAGAGCCTCTGAGCGCACTGATTGGCTGAAGGGCTGTTGATGTGATGTCGTTACTGGAGCCAATAAACAAAGATCAGGGTAGAAAATTGAGGCTAAGAACTTTTGAAAGACATTATTTTTCATTTATTTTTCATTTCATGTTTTCCTTATAACTGGGAGACACAGCATTGAACCACAGGAGAGTTCATAAAGCTTAGTTTGTTTTGTTTTTTTTATACATAATAGAATCTTTAGAATCATAGAATGGTAGAGTTGGAAGGGACCTCAAGGGACATCGGGTCCAACCCCCTGCGAGTGCAGGCTTTCCTAAATCATCCCAGCTATATATTTATCCAGTTTCTGCTTGAAGATTTCCATTGATGGAGAGCTCATTGCCTCCTGTGGTGGCCTGTTCCACTCTCTGACAGCCCTCACTGCCTCCCATGGTCGCCTGTTCCACTCTCTGACTGCTCTCACTACCTCCCATGGTCGCCTGTTCCACTCTCTGACTGCCCTCACTGCCTCCCGTGGTCGCCTGTTCCACTCTCTGACTGCCCTCACTGCCTCTCGTGGTCGCCTGTTCCACTCTCTGACTGCCCTCACTGCCTCCTGTGGTCGCCTGTTCCACTCTCTGACTGCCCTCACTGCCTCCCGTGGTCGCCTGTTCCACTCTCTGACTGCCCTCACTGCCTCCCGTGGTTGCCTCTTCCACTCTCTGACTGCCCTCACTGCCTCCCGTGGTCGCCTGTTCCACTCTCTGACTGCCCTCACTGCCTCTCGTGGTTGCCTGTTCCACTCTCTGACTGCCCTCACTGTCTCTCGTGGTCGCCTGTTCCATTCTCTGACTGCCCTCACTGCCTCTCGTGGTCGCCTGTTCCATTCTCTGACTGCCCTCACTGCCTCTCGTGGTTGCCTGTTCCACTCTCTGACTGCCCTCACTGTCTCTCGTGGTCGCCTGTTCCACTCTCTGACTGCCCTCACTGCCTCTCGTGGTTGCCTGTTCCATTCTCTGACTGCCCTCACTGTCTCTCGTGGTCGCCTGTTCCATTCTCTGACTGCCCTCACTGCCTCTCGTGGTTGCCTGTTCCACTCTCTGACTGCCCTCACTGCCTCTCGTGGTTGCCTGTTCCATTCTCTGACTGCCCTCACTGTCTCTCGTGGTCGCCTGTTCCATTCTCTGACTGCCCTCACTGCCTCTCGTGGTCGCCTGTTCCACTCTCTGACTGCCCTCACTGTCTCTCGTGGTCGCCTGTTCCACTCTCTGACTGCCCTCACTGCCTCTCGTGGTCGCCTGTTCCATTCTCTGACTGCCCTCACTGCCTCCCGTGGTTGCCTGTTCCATTCTCTGACTGCCCTCACTGCCTCTCGTGGTCGCCTGTTCCATTCTCTGACTGCCCTCACTGTCTCTCGTGGTCGCCTGTTCCACTCTCTGACTGCCCTCACTGCCTCTCGTGGTCGCCTGTTTCACTCTCTGACTGCCCTCACTGCCTCTCGTGGTTGCCTGTTCCATTCTCTGACTGCCCTCACTATCTCTCGTGGTTGCCTGTTCCATTCTCTGACTGCCCTCACTACCTCTCGTGGTCGCCTGTTCCATTCTCTGACTGCCCTCACTGCCTCCCGTGGTTGCCTGTTCCATTCTCTGACTGCCCTCACTGCCTCTCGTGGTCGCCTGTTCCATTCTCTGACTGCCCTCACTACCTCTCGTGGTTGCCTGTTCCACTCTGACTGCCCTTACTGCCTCTCGTGGTCGCCTGTTCCATTCTCTGACTTCCCTCACTGTCAGAAAGTTTTTCCTAATGTCTAATCTGAATCTCCTTCCTTTAGTTTCCTCCATTGCTTCTTGTACTTCCTTATGCTAATGAGAATAGGGTGGTTCCGACCTATTTCAGATATTTGTAGACCGCTGTTAAGTCTTTTAGCCGTTCTTCATAGGACATGGTTTGCAGACCTTCTACCATCTTGGTGACTCTTCTCTGGACTTGCTCCAATAAATCGATGTCTTTCTTAAATTGGGGCACCCAGAGTGTACCCAGTATTCCAGGTACTTTAGGCTAAAGTTAGTTGTAAGGTCACAGCCATTTTAAACTTGAATAAAGCACTGAACAGCATTTATACATCAAAATTCTCTCATTTTATTTTGACTCAAAATGGTCTAAAAGCTGGCGCAGATGCAGCGCACTATGCAGATTTTGTGATAGCAAAGTAACCAGGCAAGTGTTTTTGGTGCGTTTTTGTGCCATGCGTTCTTTTTTAATGTAAAAGGGTTTAATGTGGAAGGGTTTAAAAATACGGGAAAAAAAAACGCACCAACAATTAACGCGCTGCAGATTATTTTCTGCTTCAAATATGCGAGGAAAAATTAAGCAACGTGCATAAAGAACTTCATAATTCTCCTTGACTTTGCTGGAATAGCCGGTATAAAGATAGACATGCAGATGTGAGCCACAAACTGCACCCGATCTACATATTAATGCACGGTGCGCACATGCGAAGGCTTATGGGGTGCAGCTCCCATGAAGGATTTCACTATCTATAAAATCTATGATATTAGCAATTAAGGGTGTGAAAAATTAAAAGGATTGTCCACTTTCAAAAAGAATTACTTTTAGATGTGCTCACAATATGATTAGAAATAACAGACTATTATAGCTTAATTTGAAATGTGTCCCAATCATCAGATAGCCGCATTGGTTTAGCTTTATTCCTTTGCACTTGTCATGGGAGTGTTTACCATGTGGGTACTTCATCGGCACTGTGTGTGAAGGGGGCTGGATGAAAGCTCATTTAAATACCTGAGCCAGTTCCCTCCCGGGTGTGTACAATGCCATAACTATTGAAATTAGAGGCATTTGAGTAAGGTTTCCGGTATATAGAGATATACCTTGCCGCTGGTTACCGGGCTCACGCATTGGCCAATACATAAGCGAAATATCTCTTTTTTTATATTCCTATAGCAGTAATGCAATGCCAGAGTCCCCTTATTCATTGTTAGCATTCTAGAGTGCAGCTGTGTGTGTTTTATTGAAATCAGGAGTCGGGCATTCCTCACACAACTCTAGTACACGAATCTCCTGCCAAAAGAGGAAACTTTCTCCTGTATCGAGCAAAGGCTTGTAAGTGGAGCCGACGCACATGGCTCCAAAGCTTCTAAGCTGAACATTGACATTTTTTAATATAAAAATATATTAGATCTTCTTTAAAATCATATTATAAACACATCTAAAAGTAATTTTTAAAGTGTGATCAAACCCTTTAAGCTGCGGAGTGACGCTTCAATACTGAAGGCATCTAGTAAACGTTTTATTCTGTACAGATAGATTCTATTTCTGTGTAATCAGAGCTGATCTTTCCTTCATCAGATACTGCAGACTGTTCTTCTGTGGCACGGGATCTAGTCTATGAGCGTGCAGAGTAAGTGTTATATTGTATATTGTGTATATTGCCTCCAGTGGCTTGACGTAAAGATTATCTAACTGGACGGTATATTTCTTCATGTAATAGACCGTCTTCCAGTGTACAGTGATGCACTATAATATAGTAATAATGCATTCATTTTGTAGAATCTCCTGCCCTAAAGGATGTATGGATGTTCAATCCAACCTATGGGGATCTGGGCCTTATACACAGGTAAGATTTATAAATGCATATTTCCATTTGTTTCCAAGTATAAATACAGCATATCACACAACATTAAAAAGCCAATGTAACCATGCTGTTAAGCATCAAAGCAAATAGCAGCAAAGAATTACAGTTGTTATACAATTATTCTACAATAAAAGACCCTACAAGTGACCTTTATCTCATTTATCTTGTAAGGGTACGTGTCCACGATCAGTGTTCACAGTGTTTTGGATGTAGCATGCTTCAGCTGCGTCCACAATGCTGCGATGTACAGTACGAGCACAGTGGATGGATCTCTAGAAATCCTGTGCCCACTATGCTTGTTTTTCCAGCAGCAAACACTGACCAGTGGTGTGACTTTCCAAGCCGCAGCATGTCAATTGTTTGCTGTGGAGTCATAAGTGTCCTCCATAGGGAGAACAGAAGCGAGAGACCACTGCGCCCCGAACCCTGATCGTGGGAACAAGCAGCTGCGGTCTCCTGCGTTCTCCTGCGAAGGAGCCTCACGGCCACTCAGGTCAGGACGTAGCGAGTCCTGATCTTGTGCACGTACCCTTATAGTACTTTATTGCCTCTTTTCAGGGAACTTTTCTGATGTAATTTATATTTATAGGACTGGTAAATAGACTGACTGCATTCAAGTCAGGAGTAGTGATGGGCGAACGCGCAAATAACCGAGACCAGCGGGTCTAACCGGGTTTTAAAAAATAAACGTTTCCAACCTGGGATTGGTCCCCGATATCTGTCTAGACACAGACCTCCATATAAGTCTATGGGGACCAGAATCCAGCTATTAAAAATGGTGGTAGAAGGAATAAGGGGATAGGAGCAAGTGGTCTGTAATTACCGAGGCTCCGGCGCAGCTGTAACTGCTTCCAGGCCGCTCATTCACTTCTAGGGCCGCTCATTACCTTCATTGCATATGCACTGCTTTCCCCGCCCACCAGCTTCTGTGATTGGTGCAGTCAGATGCGTCCCCACCCTGAGTGTCTGGTGTCAGCTGACTATGTCCAATCAAAGATGAGCTATGTGCATCTATAGTGGTATAAAACTAAAGAAATAAAGAAATTAAATATTTGGCGTAGGGTTCCCCCATATTATGATATACATCACAGATAAATCCCACGTCTTCAGGCTGAAGCTTCCAGCTGTGCGCTTATCTTGGCTGTATATCAAAATAAAAGGAACCGCATGCAGGTTTTTTTTTTATTATTATTGAAATAAATAATTTTAAAAACTGGCGCGCAGTGCCCCCAATTTTGATATTCAGCCATGATAAAGCCTAACAGCCGGGGGCTGGTAGTCTCAGGTTGGGGAGGCTCATGGTTATTGGGTCCCTCCAGCCTAAAACTAGTGGCTTGCAGCCGCCCAGAATTGTCCCAGCACTTTACATAGCTCTTCCGATTGTTGTGGTGCGATGGCAATTGGGGTAATAAGGGGTTAATAGCAGCTCACAGTTTCCCCCCAAGCCCTAGATTAGTAATGGGGAGCTCTGAATTCCCTATTTTGACCCAATTCAAGCCCCAGTTCACTGACCTAGTTTTTGTTGATTGGTTGCAGCAGTGACATCATTGCTGAGCTCAGCGGTAAGTAACATTACAGCTGAGACCCCGCCCCTTCTAGTCACATGGTTATGACGTCAGCAAGGTCCTTCTAGCCACCATGATATATAGCCACAACCTTCTATAATGGAATTAGCATAAATAATATTTTAGGGGAGGACAGACAGGCAGGGGGCAGGAATCAAACCCCACCCCAGCTATCAGCTGATGTTTATTTTACAAGCTTTACTTGCTTGTGTTTCAGAAAGTATACATCCGAGCTGACTACCACAGGTAAATATATAGAATTAGCCTGATAGCACCAGTATAGCACTGGCTTTAGGTAATATAGGAAAATCTTGGTGGTTGGTGCCCTTTAACTTTTGTGCCTCGTTACTTACTATTGAAAAGTGTCTTTAAAAGGGAGTGTAGCTTAAAGTACTCAGAAAATGTAACAAACTTCTTAATTGATTGTCCCATTTTTTGGGCAGAAAATGTAAACCAAAAATTGGCACAAGGAAAAGTGTCTAATGCACCAAAATGACTGTACAACATGAGCCGTGTGATACTTTTAGTAAATCTTATACCTGCTTCATCTTGTTTTATCCTATCTAAATTTAGTACAAAACTGTCCCCCAATTGTATTTACTGTTTGTTACATTCTAAAAACATAGTAATTAAAAAATAAAAATTAAATAATATGTGTAGAAAAAATATAAAAAAAAGCCTTATCTGTTATGAAAAATAGAATTCACATATTTTTAATAGCATAAAAAGTAAACATCTTAATTAATCAGCACAAGTAAAATAGCTAAAAATGGCTTTGTCATTAAGACTCAATTAAATACAGTATTATGGGATAATATTCCCAGAAAGTTTCACAAGCATTATTTTAGCAATCATGGGAAATTAATGCTTTGTTACCGGATGCAGCGTACAATGTATAGGTTTTGGTTCCTAACAAGTTCTCAAAAGAATTGCATTAACTGATCTCTTTATATTTTTTATTTTTTGGTTTTAGGATTCTTCCATGTGTCAAGCTGCCATTCACGCCGGGCTAATAAACAATATGGGAGGTAAATTTATATTGTCAAAGAAACCAGGACAGACCACATACAAAGGATCAAGAAGCAATGGCATACAGTCACGTGATTCCAATGAGTGGTCTGCGTCATTTATAGTAAGCGCTGAAGACCTTCAGAACATAGATTCATCACCATCTACTTCAGATAAGCCACCAACAAGCCAGGACCAGTCTCCAAATCCGTCACTTTCCTCAGGCCAGGTTTCCGTAAGAGAGACAATTTCTACAAACCAAGCACATCTTATTAACCAGCCACAGTCTGCAAATCAAAACCAACCACCTGCCTCATACCAAACATCTGCACAGAATCAGCCGCCCTTTGAAAACCTGCAAACTGGGGAAAACCAACCATTCGGTCCAAACACACAATTGGATGGAAACCAGCAACCTAGTTCATACCAACCTCCTAATGCAAATATACAGCCTGATAGGAACCAACCATCTGATATATACCTGCCTCCTGCCATAAATGTGCCGACTGGAGAGAAACAGTCACCTAATGAATATGAATTACAAAAAATAAATTTACAACCTGGTGAAATTCCTCAACCTGATCCATACCAACCACCTGATGTAAGTGTTCAATTTGGTATAAACCAATCACCCGATGCATATAAAACATCTCCACAAAATCAGCCAGATTCTGAAATCCTGCAACCTGGAAGAAATCAACCATTTGGTCCAAACGTACAATTTGGTGGAAACAAACAACCTAGTTTAAACCAACCTCCTACTGGAAATCAGCAACCTGGTAGGAACCAACCTTTTGATATATCCCAATCCACTGGTGTAAATGTGCAACCAGGAGAAAAACAGTCACCTAATGAATATGGTTCACCTTATGGAAATGTACAACCTGGTGGAAACCAACAACCTGCTCTAAACCAACCACCTGATGCAAATGTTCAGTCCCCTGATGCATATAAAACATCCCCCCAAAATCAGCCTGATTCTGAAAACTTGCAACCTGGAAGAAATCAACCATTTGGTCCAAACGTACAATTTGGTGGATATCAGCAACCTAGCTCAAACCAGCCTCCTATTGGAAATTCACAACCTGGTAGGAACCAACCTTTTGATTTATACCCTGTTGGTGTAAATGTGCAACCTGGAGAAAAACAGACACCTAATGAATATGACTCACTTTATGGAAATTTACAACCTGGTGAAAACCAACCATTTGATCAATATATAAATTTTGGTGGAATCCAGCAACCTAATATATTCCAACCTTCTAGTGCAAATATCCAGTATGGTCAAAACCCTCAACCTGATCCAAACCAACCACCTAGTACAAATGTTCAGTCCCCTGATGTATACAAAACATCTCCACAAAATCAGCCAGATCCTGAAAACTTGCAACCTGGTGAATACCAACTATTCGGTTTAAATATAAAATTTGGTGGAAACCAACAACCTAATTTATACCAATCCTCTAGTGCAAGTATCCAGTATGGTCAAAACCAACAACCTGATGCTAACCAGCCACTTGGTACAACTACTTTACCTGGTGGGATCCAACAACCTGGTGCAAACCAACCAGAAATTGCCATTGAATTACCAAAAGTAAACCAAGCAATTAATCAGGAACCTTATATAACACAACCAGAATTGTCTAATCCTCCAGGTAAATATATAATATAAGTCTTGTTTAGTAAATAAACAGCACTATTTTTTAGGATATCAGGAGTTAACAGAGGGGATGGGAAGGCTTCTCTTAAGGCTGGGGCCACACGGGGACTACTGCGATCCACTTGCATGACACTCGGCTGGTGCTGGCAGTACAGCAGAGCCGAGTGTCATGCGTGTGTCCTTGCAACTGAGGTCCGTTCGTGCGAGCAGACCTCAGCTGCGGGGGGCGGGCCGGCACTCAGGAGGGGAGGGAGGGATTTCTCTCCCTCTCTCCTGCATAGCCGGCTATTGCCATTCTCGCACTGCACTGGCAGTACACCAGTGTACCGCGAGTGCAGTGCGATTTTTCTCTCGCCCCATTCACTTGAATGGGTGCGAGAGAAAGAGTCTCAGCTTACAATCGCAGCATGCTGCGATTGTTTTCTCGGTCCGATTAGGGCTGAGAAAATAATCGGTCATGTGCGCTGACACACAGGCTAGAATTGGTCCGAGGGGAATGCGATGTTTTATCGCACTCCACTCGCACTGTTTTTCTCGCCGTGTGGCTTAGGCCTAAGGATTCTCACTTTTTGAGTAGTATGGAGCATAGTTACAAGGAGTATCTGTTGTTTCGAGGAATCTATCCTTTCCACCATTGCAAGCAATTCATTCACTTCAATAGACAATGTGTAATGTTTAAAGTGCACCAATCACCAGGGTTTTACTATATAACCTAAAGCCAGTGCTTAACTGGCACTATAAGGCTGAGTCTATACATACAGTGCTTAACTGGCACTATCAGGCTGATTCTATACATACAGTGCTATACTGGCGCTATCAGGCTGATTCTATACATACAGTGCTATACTGGCGCTATCAGGCTGATTCTATACATACAGTGCTATACTGGTGCTATCAGGCTGATTCTATAAATACAGTGCTATACTGGCACTATCAGGCTGATACTATACATACAGTGCTATACTGGCGCTATCAGGCTGATTCTATATATACAGTGCTATACTGGCGCTATCAGGCTGATTCTATACATACAGTGCTATACTGGCACTATCAGGCTGATTCTATACATACAGTGCTATACTGGTGCTATCAGGCTGATACTATACATACAGTGCTATACTGGCGCTATCAGGCTGATTCTATACATACAGTGCTATACTGGCACTATCAGGCTGATTCTATACATACAGTGCTATACTGGAGCTATCAGGCTGATACTATACATACAGTGCTATACTGGCGCTATCAGGCTGATTCTATACATACAGTGCTATACTGGCACTATCAGGCTGATTCTATACATACAGTGCTATACTGGCACTATCAAGCTGATTCTATACATACAGTGCTATACTGGCACTATCAGGCTGATTCTATACATACAGTGCTATACTGGCACTATCAGGCTGATTCTATACATACAGTGCTATACTGGCACTATCAGGCTGATTCTATACATACAGTGCTATACTGGTGCTATCAGGCTGATACTATACATACAGTGCTATACTGGTGCTATCAGGTTGATTCTATACATACAGTGCTATACTGGTGCTATCAGGCTGATACTATACATACAGTGCTATACTGGCGCTATCAGGATGATTCTATACATACAGTGCTATACTGGTGCTATCAGGCTGATTCTATACATACAGTGCTATACTGGCACTATCAGGCTGATTCTATACATACAGTGCTATACTGGCACTATCAGGCTGATACTATACATACAGTGCTATACTGGCGCTATCAGGCTGATTCTATACATACAGTGCTATACTGGCGCTATCAGGCTGAGTCTATACATACAGTGCTATACTGGCACTATCAGGCTGATACTATACATACAGTGCTATACTGGCACTATCAGGCTGAATCTATACATACAGTGCTATACTGGTGCTATCAGGTTGATTCTATACATACAGTGCTATACTGGTGCTATCAGGCTGATACTATACATACAGTGCTATACTGGCGCTATCAGGATGATTCTATACATACAGTGCTATACTGGCGCTATCAGGCTGATTCTATACATACAGTGCTATACTGGCACTATCAGGCTGATTCTATACATACAGTGCTATACTGGCACTATCAGGCTGATACTATACATACAGTGCTATACTGGCACTATCAGGCTGATTCTATACATACAGTGCTATACTGGCGCTATCAGGCTGATTCTATACATACAGTGCTATACTGGCACTATCAGGCTGATTCTATACATACAGTGCTATACTGGCACTATCAGGCTGATTCTATACATACAGTGCTATACTGGCACTATCAGGCTGATTCTATACATACAGTGCTATACTGGCGCTATCAGGCTGATTCTATACATACAGTGCTATACTGGCACTATCAGGCTGATTCTATACATACAGTGCTATACTGGCGCTATCAGGCTGATTCTATACATACAGTGCTATACTGGTGCTATCAGGCTGATTCTATACATACAGTGCTATACTGGCGCTATCAGGCTGATTCTATACATACACTGCTATACTGGCGCTATCAGGCTGAGTCTATACATACAGTGCTATACTGGCACTATCAGGCTGATTCTATACATACAGTGCTATACTGGCACTATCAGCCTGATTCTATACATACAGTGCTATACTGGCACTATCAGGCTGATTCTATACATACAGTGCTATACTGGCACTATCAGGCTGATTCTATACATACAGTGCTATACTGGCACTATCAGGCTGATTCTATACATACAGTGCTATACTGGTGCTATCAGGCTGATTCTATACATACAGTGCTATACTGGCGCTATCAGGCTGATTCCATACATACAGTGCTATACTGGCACTATCAGGCTGATTCTATACATACAGTGCTATACTGGCACTATCAGGCTGATTCTATACATACAGTGCTATACTGGCACTATCAGGCTGATTCTATACATACAGTGCTATACTGGCGCTATCAGGCTGATTCTATACATACAGTGCTATACTGGCACTATCAGGCTGATTCTATACATACAGTGCTATACTGGCGCTATCAGGCTGATTCTATACATACAGTGCTATACTGGTGCTATCAGGCTGATTCTATACATACAGTGCTATACTGGCGCTATCAGGCTGATTCTATACATACACTGCTATACTGGCGCTATCAGGCTGAGTCTATACATACAGTGCTATACTGGCACTATCAGGCTGATTCTATACATACAGTGCTATACTGGCACTATCAGCCTGATTCTATACATACAGTGCTATACTGGCACTATCAGGCTGATTCTATACATACAGTGCTATACTGGCACTATCAGGCTGATTCTATACATACAGTGCTATACTGGCACTATCAGGCTGATTCTATACATACAGTGCTATACTGGTGCTATCAGGCTGATACTATACATACAGTGCTATACTGGTGCTATCAGGTTGATTCTATACATACAGTGCTATACTGGTGCTATCAGGCTGATACTATACATACAGTGCTATACTGGCGCTATCAGGATGATTCTATACATACAGTGCTATACTGGCGCTATCAAGCTGATTCTATACATACAGTGCTATACTGGCACTATCAGGCTGATTCTATACATACAGTGCTATACTGGCACTATCAGGCTGATTCTATACATACAGTGCTATACTGGCGCTATCAGGCTGATTCTATACATACAGTGCTATACTGGCGCTATCAGGCTGATTCTATACATACAGTGCTATACTGGCGCTATCAGGCTGATTCTATACATACAGTGCTATACTGACACTATCAGGCTGATTCTATACATACAGTGCTATACTGGCACTATCAGGCTGATACTATACATACAGTGCTATACTGGCGCTATCAGGCTGATTCTATACATACAGTGCTATACTGGTGCTATCAGGCTGATTCTATACATACAGTGCTATACTGGCGCTATCAGGCTGATTCTATACATACAGTGCTATACTGGCGCTATCAGGCTGAGTCTATACATACAGTGCTATACTGGCACTATCAGGCTGATTCTATACATACAGTGCTATACTGACACTATCAGGCTGATTCTATACATACAGTGCTATACTGGCGCTATCAGGCTGATTCTATACATACAGTGCTATACTGGCACTATCAGGCTGATTCTATACATACAGTGCTATACTGGCACTATCAGGCTGATTCTATACATACAGTGCTATACTGGCACTATCAGGCTGATTCTATACATACAGTGCTATACTGGCACTATCAGGCTGATTTTATACATACCTGTAGTGGTCAGCTCGGATGTATAGTTTTTGAAACACAAGCAAGTAAAGTTTGTAAAATGGGCAGCTTTTTGGGTGGCAGCAGCTGCCGATCAGCTGATAGCTGGGGTGGGTATTCATAGGGATTCCGCCTCCCCTGCCTGTCCGTCCTTCCCCTGTTATTTATCCTAATTCTATTATAGAATTGTTTTACTAAGTGACTAGAAGGACCTGTGCTGATGTCATACCCATGTGACCAGAAGGGGCAGGCCTCAACCAACATAGCTTATACCAGGAACCAACATTATTTTTCTGTTGGTTGAGGCTCTGCCCCTTCTGGTCACATGGGTATGACATCAGCATATGTCCTTCTAGTCACTTAGTAAAGCGATTCTATAATAGAATCAGCATAAATAACAGGGGATGACTGACAGGCAGGGGGACAGGAATCACTAAGAATATAGTACTGGCTTTAGGCTATATAGAAAAATCCTGGTGATTGGTGTGCTTTAATTTCCCCTATGGTGGCATTGTAGGGAAATCAAACACCTGCTGGGGGAAACATTGCAGTTGAGGAAACACTTTGGGATCTGTTTATTGTCACGGTTTCCTCTTAATATGTTGGAATTTGCCTATGACTACAATTCAACTTAAAAATCTGCCAAAATATAATGTCAGGCCTTACCATTCATTACTTTAGGCCTATTTCAGAATTATTATCATCACATGTATTCCTTTTTTTTTTTAGAGAAAGCTTTGTGTTCTTTTACTGCAGCCTATTTAACAGCAAAATTGACAAGGTAATGTCTACTGTAGATATAAATGAAAAAAATTAATAGATCATTTATGAAATCTTTCCTGAAATCCAGTTAACTAAAAAAAGTCTCTTACTTTTAGAGTTGTGTGCCCTCCTGGATGCTTGCTTCAGCCGGGAGATGTGTGGGGCACTGATGACTACACAGATGTAAGATCTACTCCTTTTTCATAATTTACTTGTACTTCAATTCCTGTTAAACTAATCTAAGAAATCAAGCATTTTAATGATCATTTGTTCATCAGTATTATCTAATTCTATGTTACAATTCTGAGTGCTATAAAGAAATGCAAATTATTTTCAGGATTATTATTATTATTATTATTATTATTATTATTAACCCTTTCACGACTTATGACGTGCTTATATGTCATAGGCCGTGTCCCTCTCTATATAGCCAAACAAAAAAGACAATATAAATCTGGTATTGCTGTAATCAAAGAATAATGCCTCTTAATAACCTAAGCCACATGGTGAATGATGTAAATAATAAATAAAAGCAATTCTTGAACTGCTGTTAATTTAGTCATTCTTCCTCCCAAAGATTGCTCAACTTACTTATTTATCTGGTGCTCTACACTGGGCGCTTACACTGAGGTTTCCATGTAAATCTCTAAAATACGTGATTCAGACAGAATCCCTGATGGAAGATTCCCTATAATGAGGTAAATGCAGTCTCTTTGGTGATGCCCACCTTTTCCTTGGTGCATAAATGCGTGGTTGACCACAGTTTTGTGCACTTAAGAAAAGGACAGGGTTAAACAGAGGCCAGACAGAGTTTAGAGTAACCTTTCTGCCTCATTATAATAAATGGAACCCTCAGTAGTTTCATCTGAATCCCGTCATTCGGGGATTTAGATGCAAACCCCAATGTAAGTGATTATCGAAGAGCATGGGATAAATGTGATCCAAAATTTTATGGAAAATATGCCTAATAAAATTTTTAACTCAATCCACAAAAATGCACAAAAAAGTTCACAAGCCCAATTCTAGTCAATCATCTTTAAACAAAAATTTATGAAATATAGGGGGTTTCCATTGTACTGGTAGCACATAGGCTCAGTAAAAGCACTATCACTAATCCACCAAAAAAAGAAATTCAGCAAAATCTGTGCTCCTAAATCCAAATACCCCACTCCCTTCTGATCCCAACATTGCACCTAAACCACATATAGTATCCACAAGTTTGGCATTTTTGCAGGGAGGAAGCCTACTTATTTCCTTGTGAAAATAAAAAATTTGAGGTTAAAACTAAATTTTTGTGGGAAAAATGTGATTTTTTTATTTTCACGGCTCAATATAAAATTCTGTGAAGCACCTTGGGTTCAAGATGCTCACAAAACATCTAGATAAATTCCTTTAGGGGTTTAGTTTACAAAATGGGGTAACTTGTGGGAAGCCTCCACTGTTTAAGCACCTCAGAGGCTCTCCAAACTCAGCATGGCAGTAGTTTTCACCACATATGAGGTATCGGTGTACTCAGAAGAAATTGCACAAGAAATTATATTGTGCATTTTTTCTTATTACCCTTGTGAAAATTAAAAAAATGCGACTAAAGCGGGCTTTACACGCTACGAGATCGCTACAGTGATCTCGTTGGGGTCACGGATTTTGTGACGCACATCCGGCCGCTGTTGCGATGCCGTTGCGTGTGACACCTATGAGCGATTTTGCATCGTCGCAAAAACGTGCAAAATCGCTCATCGGCGACATGGGGGTCCATTCTCAAATATCGTTACTGCAGCAGTAACGAAGTTGTTCCTCGTTCCTGCGGCAGCACACATCGCTCCATGTGACACCGCAGGAATGAGGAACCTCACCTTACCTGCCTCCCGGCCACAATGCGGAAGGGAGGTGGGCGGGATGTTCGTCCCGCTCATCTCCACCCCTCCGCTTCTATTGGGCGGCGGTTCAGTGACACTGCTGTGACGCTGAACGAACCGCCCCCTTAGAAAGGAGGTGGATCGCCGGTCACAGCGACGTCGCAGTGAAGGTAAGTAGTGTGACGGGTCTGGGCGATGTTATGCGACACGGGCAGAGATTTGCCCATGTCGCACAACCGATGGGGGCGGGTACACACGCTGGCGATATCGGTATCGATATCACAGTGTGTAAAGCGGCCTTTAAGTAAAAATTTTGTGAGAAAAAGTAAAATTTTCATTTTTTCCTTAAACATTGCATTAATTCCTGTGAAGCACGTGAAGGGTTACTAAACTTGTTGGAAGTGTTTTTTGAGCACGTTGAGGAGCACCGTTTTTAGAATGGTGCCACTTTTGGGTACTTTCTGTCATATTTGCCCATCAAAGTTAATTAAAATGTGATGTGGTCAATAAAAAAGTGGGTTTTGTAAATTTTGTTTGAAAATGTGAAATTGCTGATAAAATTTTAACCCTTCTAACTCCCTAACCCCCAAAAAATCATGTTTCAAAATAAAAATGCTAATCTAAAATAGACTTGTGGTAAATGTTATTTATTAACTGTTTTGTTTGGCATAATTCTCATTCAAGGGTGTAAAAATTAAAGGGAACCTGTCAGGTGTAATATATACCTAGAACCACGAGCAGTTCTGGGTGTGTATCTGTAATCCCCGCCTAGCTGTCCCTGTATACACTAGCATAGATAAAGAGATCTTTAGAAAAAGTGTTTCTAAAGATCCTTTATGATATGCTAATGAGCGCAGGGACTAGTCACAAGGGCATTAGTTCCTGCGCTCATTCCACCCTCTTAGAATGTTATCACGCCCACAGGGGCATGCTAACATACTATTCAATTCCCGCTGCCCAGCGTCATCATCAGCAGTGATGCACGTACCTGTGTCCACTGCACCCCCTCAGAACACCGGGCATAGGGCAGTGCATGATAAGAAATCCCGCCATTTCTAATCGTCCGCATTACACCAGTTTGAAGCCGGGACGCGTACACCCAGCTTCATAGTGCGCATGACCGGAAGTCTGGGGATCATGCGTACTGAGCCTAAATCAAGGGTCAGGCGCAGTGGCAGCAGAGAGATGAGGGCAACCATGCCTCTGAAGCGCACATTCATTAGCATGTTAGCACGCCCACAGGGGCGTGCTTATATGCTAAGGGGACAAACTAGCCAAGGGAGATATCGCCCTTGTGACTAGTCCCTGCGCTCATTAGCATATCATAAAGGATCTTTAGAAATATTTTTTCTAAGTATCCCTTTGCCTATGCTACTACAGGCTGGGACAATTAGGCAGGGATTAGTAGTAATATGCACCCAGAACCGGTTTTGGTTCTGAGTGCATACAGGACCTGACAAGTTCCCTTTAAAACAGTGATTCCCAAACTCCAGTCCTCACGGCCCCCAACAAGTCATGTTTTCAGGATTTCCTTAGCATTGCACAGGTGATGGAAGCATCATTATGGCATCACCTGTGCAAAGCTAAGGAAATCCTGAAACCATGACCTGTTGGGGGCCGTGAGGACTGGAGTTTGGGAATCACTGCTTTAAAATATAAAAGTGAGAAATTTCCAAAACATTGCCCAAATTTACAATATTTTTACAAATAAATGCAAAAAATATTGCTTAAGTTTACCACTAACAAGAAGAGCAATATGTCACCAAAAGAAAGCCTCAGAATCTCTGGGATCCATTGAAGACTTCCAGATTATTATATCATAAAGTGACGCTGCTCAGAATTGAAAATACGGTATTGGCCCGGTCATGAAGGTGAAAACAGGTGGGGGGGGGGCGAGAGGATAATAGTTACATCATATTAACATAGTAACGTATGGTGACCAAACAGACTCATTAATGTGGCTGATGACAGGTTTTACTATTATTCATTATCACTCCTTTTTGCAATATGTCATTTTTTTTCTTTCTTTATCAGAACTCTGCCATGTGCAAAGCTGCCATCCATGCCGGAACAATATCTGATGATGGGGGTGATATAATTGTGGAGAAGAATTCGGGGCTACATAGATATGAAGCATCCGAGCGCAATGGCATACAATCTTTCTATCATGGCGCACGGCCTACCTCGTTCAGATTCATCTCCCTCTCTGTTTCTCCACTTGATGAAAGCCAGCCGTCCGATATTACCGAATCACCTTCCAACTACATGCCAGAAAGTAATGTCATGCAATGTATGATTAGACTATTGTTCCATAATTGTTGCGTATTGTATATATATTTACACTTTTCCATTAGATTAGATAGATAAAATTGTGATCTTGAGCTAACACCACCATTGATCCCGAGAAGCATCTGAATCCTAGGATTAGTAGTGGACTTAGATATTCAATATCATACATTTCATCCAATGATCATGTACAGGGAAAGAGAATATTAAGTGATTAATAATTGACAATTATATTACTTGCAAATATAATTTGTATTTATTCTCCACTTTTAGTTGAAGTCTTATGCTCATCTACAGCAATATATCTATCTGCAAATGTAATGAAGTAAGTATTGGTACAAGAATTGATACTTATACATTGATATAGATTGATCTTCAACAGCACTTTTCTTATGTATGAAACAACGTAAGGGCAAAGCTCGGTACGGTGCTGATGTAATACTGCATTTTGCAGGGAGTCCTCGAAAAATGGAAACTGGGCTCCTGGCAACAAAAAGATAGCAAGCTGTAGACTAGAAGTCAGACCAGGATCATGTTATATAGGCGCCTGTAATGAAATAGTTCAAATTATATACATGCAACAGAACTTAACATTATAGGTCCACAAACAAATTCATCTTGAGAGGATCTTTTGTAAGTCAATTTTGCTTCTGGCTGTGTCACCTGTAATTGCTCCATATATATCAACTGTAGCTTGATATTTGTACTTTGTTGCATTTTTAGATATAACTGTTCTATTTAGCGCCATTTCTCGAATTCTTCACTCCCCATCCCTTAACCCTCTCTCGTATTAGAACATGAATAAACATCATGGGCAAGGGTTCCATAAGTGTGGCGGTGACTCTGGAGCTGAGGTTCCTCCACACATGGTAGATGCCAGATATACTACGCAGCCAAGATCTGTGTCTGACGGTCACGGCCAGTGATGTACTACCAGTTGAGTTTTTAACCTTGCAATCTCTTACAGCGACAGTCAAATAGCGCAGTTTCTAATGTGTGCGCTAGATTTTCTCGCATTGCACTCGTCCCAGTCATACTCTTTTCTGAGTGTACCCTTAGAAGGAAATGGGAAGACTACAGGCCATTAGCATCTGCTAATGAGTGCACTCACGGGGAAAAAAAATTGAAGTTTTAGAACAGGGGTCAGGAACCTTTTTGGCTAAGAGAGCCGTAAACGCCACATATTTTGAAATATAATTCTGCGAGAGCCGTACAATATGTTTAAAGGGCCATTGACAGATCAATCGCTCCAATGTTCACTTAGTACAGCAAGGAATGCTCCTCCCTGCTGTATAAAGCCACATCTGGACTGAAACAATGGTACTACACTCTGCTACAAACAGACACACACAACTCTGCTACAAACAGACAAACACACACAACTCTGCTACAAACAGACAAACACACACAACTCTGCTACATACAGACAAACACACACAACTCTGCTACATACAGACACACACACACACACAACTCTGCTACATACAGACAAACACACACAACTCTGCTACATACAAACACACACAACTCTGCTACATACAGACAAACACACACAACTCTGCTACAGACAGACAAACACACACAACTCTGCTACATACAGACAAACCCACACACACAACTCTGCTACATACAGACAAACACACACAACTCTGCTACATACAAACACACACAACTCTGCTACATACAGACAAACACACACAACTCTGCTACAGACAGACAAACACACAACTCTGCTACATACAGACAAACACACACAACTCTGCTACAGACAGACAAACACACACAACTCTGCTACAGACAGACAAACACACACAACTCTGCTACATACAGACAAACACACACAACTCTGCTACATACAGACAAACACACACAACTCTGCTACAAACAGACACACACAACTCTACTACATACAGACAAACACACACACACAACTCTGCTACATACAGACAAACACACACACACAACTCTGCTACATACAGACAAACACACACAACTCTGCTACATACAGACAAACACACACAACTCTGCTACATACAGACAAACACACACAACTCTGCTACATACAGACAAACACACACAACTCTGCTACAAACAGACATACACAACTCTGCTACAATCAGACAAACACACACAACTCTGCTACAAACAGACAAACACACACAACTCTGCTACATACAGACAAACACACACACACAACTCTGCTACAATCAGACAAACACACACAACTCTGCTACATACAAACACACAACTCTGCTACATACAGACAAACACATACAACTCTGCTACATACAGACAAACACACACAACTCTGCTACATACAGACAAACACACACAACTCTGCTACAAACAGACACACACAACTCTGCTACAATCAGACAAACACACACAACTCTGCTACATACAGACAAACACATACAACTCTGCCACATACAGACAAACACACACAACTCTGCTACATACAGACAAACACACACAGCTCTGCTACAAACAGACACACACAACTCTGCTACAATCAGACAAACACACACAACTCTGCTACATACAGACAAACACATACAACTCTGCTACATACAGACAAACACACACAACTCTGCTACATACAGACAAACACACACAACTCTGCTACAGACAGACAAACACACACAACTCTGCTACAGACAGACAAACACACACAACTCTGCTACAGACAGACAAACACACACAACTCTGCTACATACAGACAAACACACACAACTCTGCTACATACAGACAAACACACACAACTCTGCTACAAACAGACACACACAACTCTACTACATACAGACAAACACACACACACAACTCTGCTACATACAAACACACACACACACAACTCTGCTACATACAGACAAACACACACAACTCTGCTACATACAGACAAACACACACAACTCTGCTACATACAGACAAACACACACAACTCTGCTACATACAGACAAACACACACAACTCTGCTACAAACAGACACACACAACTCTGCTACAATCAGACAAACACACACAACTCTGCTACAAACAGACAAACACACACAACTCTGCTACATACAGACAAACACACACACACAACTCTGCTACAATCAGACAAACACACACAACTCTGCTACATACAAACACACACAACTCTGCTACATACAGACAAACACATACAACTCTGCTACATACAGACAAACACACACAACTCTGCTACATACAGACAAACACACACAACTCTGCTACAAACAGACACACACAACTCTGCTACAATCAGACAAGCACACACAACTCTGCTACATACAGACAAACACATACAACTCTGCTACATACAGACAAACACACACAACTCTGCTACATACAGACAAACACACACAACTCTGCTACAAACAGACACACACAACTCTGCTACAATCAGACAAACACACACAACTCTGCTACATACAGACAAACACATACAACTCTGCTACATACAGACAAACACACACAACTCTGCTACATACAGACAAACACACACAACTCTGCTACATACAGACAAACACATACAACTCTGCTACATACAGACAAACACACACAACTCTGCTACAGACAGACAAACACACACAACTCTGCTACAGACAGACAAACACACACAACTCTGCTACAGACAGACAAACACACACAACTCTGCTACATACAGACAAACACACACAACTCTGCTACATACAGACAAACACACACAACTCTGCTACAAACAGACACACACAACTCTACTACATACAGACAAACACACACACACAACTCTGCTACATACAGACAAACACACACACACACAACTCTGCTACATACAAACAAACACACACAACTCTGCTACATACAGACAAACACACACAACTCTGCTACATACAGACAAACACACACAACTCTGCTACATACAGACAAACACACACAACTCTGCTACAAACAGACACACACAACTCTGCTACAATCAGACAAACACACACAACTCTGCTACAAACAGACAAACACACACAACTCTGCTACATACAGACAAACACACACACACAACTCTGCTACAATCAGACAAACACACACAACTCTGCTACATACAAACACACACAACTCTGCTACATACAGACAAACACATACAACTCTGCTACATACAGACAAACACACACAACTCTGCTACATACAGACAAACACACACAACTCTGCTACAAACAGACACACACAACTCTGTTACAATCAGACAAACACACACAACTCTGCTACATACAGACAAACACATACAACTCTGCTACATACAGACAAACACACACAACTCTGCTACAAACAGACACACACAACTCTGTTACAATCAGACAAACACACACAACTCTGCTACATACAGACAAACACATACAACTCTGCTACATACAGACAAACACACACAACTCTGCTACATACAGACAAACACACACAACTCTGCTACAAACAGACACACACAACTCTGCTACAATCAGACAAACACACACAACTCTGCTACATACAGACAAACACATACAACTCTGCTACATACAGACAAACACACACAACTCTGCTACATACAGACAAACACGCACAACTCTGCTACAAACAGACACACACAACTCTGCTACAATCAGACAAACACACACAACTCTGCTACAAACAGACAAACACACACAACTCTGCTACATACAGACAAACACACACACACAACTATGCTACAATCAGACAAACACACACAACTCTGCTACATACAAACACACACAACTCTGCTACATACAGACAAACACATACAACTCTGCTACATACAGACAAACACACACAACTCTGCTACATACAGACAAACACATACAACTCTGCTACATACAGACAAACACACACAACTCTGCTACATACAGACAAACACATACAACTCTGCTACATACAGACAAACACATACAACTCTGCTACATACAGACAAACACACACAACTCTGCTACATACAGACAAACACATACAACTCTGCTACATACAGACAAACACACACAACTCTGCTACAGACAGACAAACACACACAACTCTGCTACAGACAGACAAACACACACAACTCTGCTACAGACAGACAAACACACACAACTCTGCTACATACAGACAAACACACACAACTCTGCTACATACAGACAAACACACACAACTCTGCTACAAACAGACACACACAACTCTACTACATACAGACAAACACACACACACAACTCTGCTACATACAGACAAACACACACACAACTCTGCTACATACAAACAAACACACACAACTCTGCTACATACAGACAAACACACACAACTCTGCTACATACAGACAAACACACACAACTCTGCTACATACAGACAAACACACACAACTCTGCTACAAACAGACACACACAACTCTGCTACAATCAGACAAACACACACAACTCTGCTACAAACAGACAAACACACACAACTCTGCTACATACAGACAAACACACACACACAACTCTGCTACAAACAGACAAACACACACAACTCTGCTACATACAAACACACACAACTCTGCTACATACAGACAAACACATACAACTCTTCTACATACAGACAAACAAACACAACTCTGCTACATACAGACAAACACACACAACTCTGCTACAAACAGACACACACAACTCTGTTACAATCAGACAAACACACACAACTCTGCTACAAACAGACATACACAACTCTGCTACAATCAGACAAACACACACAACTCTGCTACAAACAGACAAACACACACAACTCTGCTACATACAGACAAACACACACACACAACTCTGCTACAATCAGACAAACACACACAACTCTGCTACATACAAACACACAACTCTGCTACATACAGACAAACACATACAACTCTGCTACATACAGACAAACACACACAACTCTGCTACATACAGACAAACACACACAACTCTGCTACAAACAGACACACACAACTCTGCTACAATCAGACAAACACACACAACTCTGCTACATACAGACAAACACATACAACTCTGCCACATACAGACAAACACACACAACTCTGCTACATACAGACAAACACACACAGCTCTGCTACAAACAGACACACACAACTCTGCTACAATCAGACAAACACACACAACTCTGCTACATACAGACAAACACATACAACTCTGCTACATACAGACAAACACACACAACTCTGCTACATACAGACAAACACACACAACTCTGCTACAGACAGACAAACACACACAACTCTGCTACAGACAGACAAACACACACAACTCTGCTACAGACAGACAAACACACACAACTCTGCTACATACAGACAAACACACACAACTCTGCTACATACAGACAAACACACACAACTCTGCTACAAACAGACACACATAACTCTACTACATACAAACAAACACACACACACAACTCTGCTACATACAGACAAACACACACACACAACTCTGCTACATACAGACAAACACACACAACTCTGCTACATACAGACAAACACACACAACTCTGCTACATACAGACAAACACACACAACTCTGCTACATACAGACAAACACACACAACTCTGCTACAAACAGACACACACAACTCTGCTACAATCAGACAAACACACACAACTCTGCTACAAACAGACAAACACACACAACTCTGCTACATACAGACAAACACACACACACACAACTCTGCTACAATCAGACAAACACACACAACTCTGCTACATACAAACACACACAACTCTGCTACATACAGACAAACACATACAACTCTGCTACATACAGACAAACACACACAACTCTGCTACATACAGACAAACACACACAACTCTGCTACAAACAGACACACACAACTCTGCTACAATCAGACAAACACACACAACTCTGCTACATACAGACAAACACATACAACTCTGCTACATACAGACAAACACACACAACTCTGCTACATACAGACAAACACACACAACTCTGCTACAAACAGACACACACAACTCTGCTACAATCAGACAAACACACACAACTCTGCTACATACAGACAAACACATACAACTCTGCTACATACAGACAAACACACACAACTCTGCTACATACAGACAAACACACACAACTCTGCTACATACAGACAAACACATACAACTCTGCTACATACAGACAAACACACACAACTCTGCTACATACAGACAAACACATACAACTCTGCTACATACAGACAAACACACACAACTCTGCTACATACAGACAAACACATACAACTCTGCTACATACAGACAAACACATACAACTCTGCTACATACAGACAAACACACACAACTCTGCTACATACAGACAAACACATACAACTCTGCTACATACAGACAAACACACACAACTCTGCTACAGACAGACAAACACACACAACTCTGCTACAGACAGACAAACACACACAACTCTGCTACAGACAGACAAACACACACAACTCTGCTACATACAGACAAACACACACAACTCTGCTACATACAGACAAACACACACAACTCTGCTACAAACAGACACACACAACTCTACTACATACAGACAAACACACACACACAACTCTGCTACATACAGACAAACACACACACACAACTCTGCTACATACAAACAAACACACACAACTCTGCTACATACAGACAAACACACACAACTCTGCTACATACAGACAAACACACACAACTCTGCTACATACAGACAAACACACACAACTCTGCTACAAACAGACACACACAACTCTGCTACAATCAGACAAACACACACAACTCTGCTACAAACAGACAAACACACACAACTCTGCTACATACAGACAAACACACACACACAACTCTGCTACAATCAGACAAACACACACAACTCTGCTACATACAAACACACACAACTCTGCTACATACAGACAAACACATACAACTCTTCTACATACAGACAAACACACACAACTCTGCTACATACAGACAAACACACACAACTCTGCTACAAACAGACACACACAACTCTGTTACAATCAGACAAACACACACAACTCTGCTACATACAGACAAACACATACAACTCTGCTACATACAGACAAACACACAACTCTGCTACATACAGACAAACACACACAACTCTGCTACAAACAGACACACACAACTCTGCTACAATCAGACAAACACACACAACTCTGCTACATACAGACAAACACATACAACTCTGCTACATACAGACAAACACACACAACTCTGCTACATACAGACAAACACGCACAACTCTGCTACAAACAGACACACACAACTCTGCTACAATCAGACAAACACACACAACTCTGCTACAAACAGACAAACACACACAACTCTGCTACATACAGACAAACACACACACACAACTATGCTACAATCAGACAAACACACACAACTCTGCTACATACAAACACACACAACTCTGCTACATACAGACAAACACATACAACTCTGCTACATACAGACAAACACACACAACTCTGCTACATACAGACAAACACATACAACTCTGCTACATACAGACAAACACACACAACTCTGCTACATACAGACAAACACATACAACTCTGCTACATACAGACAAACACATACAACTCTGCTACATACAGACAAACACACACAACTCTGCTACATACAGACAAACACATACAACTCTGCTACATACAGACAAACACACACAACTCTGCTACAGACAGACAAACACACACAACTCTGCTACAGACAGACAAACACACACAACTCTGCTACAGACAGACAAACACACACAACTCTGCTACATACAGACAAACACACACAACTCTGCTACATACAGACAAACACACACAACTCTGCTACAAACAGACACACACAACTCTACTACATACAGACAAACACACACACACAACTCTGCTACATACAGACAAACACACACACACAACTCTGCTACATACAAACAAACACACACAACTCTGCTACATACAGACAAACACACACAACTCTGCTACATACAGACAAACACACACAACTCTGCTACATACAGACAAACACACACAACTCTGCTACAAACAGACACACACAACTCTGCTACAATCAGACAAACACACACAACTCTGCTACAAACAGACAAACACACACAACTCTGCTACATACAGACAAACACACACACACACAACTCTGCTACAATCAGACAAACACACACAACTCTGCTACATACAAACACACACAACTCTGCTACATACAGACAAACACATACAACTCTGCTACATACAGACAAACACACACAACTCTGCTACATACAGACAAACACATACAACTCTGCTACATACAGACAAACACACACAACTCTGCTACATACAGACAAACACATACAACTCTGCTACATACAGACAAACACATACAACTCTGCTACATACAGACAAACACACACAACTCTGCTACATACAGACAAACACATACAACTCTGCTACATACAGACAAACACACACAACTCTGCTACAGACAGACAAACACACACAACTCTGCTACAGACAGACAAACACACACAACTCTGCTACATACAGACAAACACACACAACTCTGCTACATACAGACAAACACACACAACTCTGCTACAAACAGACACACACAACTCTACTACATACAGACAAACACACACACACAACTCTGCTACATACAGACAAACACACACACACAACTCTGCTACATACAAACACACACAACTCTGCTGCATACAGACAAACACACACAACTCTGCTACATACAAACACACACAACTCTGCTACATACAGACAAACACACACAACTCTGCTACAAACAGACACACACAACTCTGCTACAATCAGACAAACACACACAACTCTGCTACAAACAGACAAACACACACAACTCTGCTACATACAGACAAACACACACAACTCTGCTACAATCAGACAAACACACACAACTCTGCTACATACAAACACACACAACTCTGCTACATACAGACAAACACATACAACTCTGCTACATACAGACAAACACACACAACTCTGCTACATACAGACAAACACACACAACTCTGCTACAAACAGACACACACAACTCTGTTACAATCAGACAAACACACACAACTCTGCTACATACAGACAAACACATACAACTCTGCTACATACAGACAAACACACACAACTCTGCTACATACAGACAAACACACACAACTCTGCTACAAACAGACACACACAACTCTGCTACAATCAGACAAACACACACAACTCTGCTACATACAGACAAACACATACAACTCTGCTACATACAGACAAACACACACAACTCTGCTACATACAGACAAACACGCACAACTCTGCTACAAACAGACACACACAACTCTGCTACAATCAGACAAACACACACAACTCTGCTACAAACAGACAAACACACACAACTCTGCTACATACAGACAAACACACACACACAACTATGCTACAATCAGACAAACACACACAACTCTGCTACATACAAACACACACAACTCTGCTACAAACAGACAAACACATACAACTCTGCTACATACAGACAAACACACACAACTCTGCTACATACAGACAAACACATACAACTCTGCTACATACAGACAAACACACACAACTCTGCTACATACAGACAAACACATACAACTCTGCTACATACAGACAAACACATACAACTCTGCTACATACAGACAAACACATACAACTCTGCTACATACAGACAAACACATACAACTCTGCTACATACAGACAAACACATACAACTCTGCTACATACAGACAAACATATACAACTCTGCTACATACAGACAAACACATACAACTCTGCTACATACAGACAAACACATACAACTCTGCTACATACAGACAAATACACACAACTCTGCTGCTCTGTGGGGCCTGCACCCGCGGCTCGGCGGGTACAGCACCCGCGGCATCGGCGGGGCCAGCACCCGCGGCATCGGCGGGGCCAGCACCCGCGGAATCGGTGGGGCCAGCACCCGCGGAATCGGCGGGGGGGGGGGATTGGCAGGGCATACATCTGGGGGGTTAGAAGCAGCTCACCGGGGCCCATAATGGGGAGGCGGGGAGGGCATTTACCCGATTAGGTCACGGTGGAGAGGGGGCCCACACAGCGCCGGACAGAAGCTCGCCTCCTTCATCTGTGGGACTGAGAAGGCGGTAGCTCCGCCCACAGATGAAATTCAAAACAAGATGTCTGCGCGCCTTAAAGTGACGGCGCCGCAGATTGCCGCTCACCACTGCCGCCAATGCTTATCAGGCCATCAAAGAACTACCAATATCAGCGTGCACCGCGGCCTGATGGAGCGCGGTGCATGCATCCTTCCCATAGACAGGTAGGAGCCCTGTCTGCGAGCCAGATACGGCCATCAAAAGAGCCATATCTGGCTCGCGAGCCATAGGTTCCCGACCCCTGTTTTAGAAGATCCAACATCACTGGAAAGGCATCGGTGCAGGAGGAGCGTATCTGTATTTTCTTATTTTACACTAGGGAGTACTGCATTTAAGAACGGGTTTTCAGAGTCGGGAACATCCTTTTTCAGAAACATTCAGAATGTGTATGAGCTGTAAATTTCAGACTAAATTTCTTCTTAGCTATCAGGACATTTTTAATTGTCTGCTTTCCAATTGTTTGGTAGTATCACGTGTCCATCTGACTGTCATGAAGAGGAAGCTGATGACGTGTGGGGATCTGATATTTATACCAATGTATGTGCTAAGTAAACTTGTTATTATGAGATTACTTTTTACAGAAATGTATCCCTTCATTGCCATTGTTTAAGCCAAATTTGTCAAAATATTCCACGTTGTTTGATCAATTTCACACACCATTAAGATGTTTCACTTCTGTATTGAAATACTTACTATTTGAGTTTTTATGGCAAAAAAATAATTTTTTTTAATGAAAAAAATGTGCAATCCACAAAACTGACCAATGCCTTGTGGGCATCACTAATCATGCACTTTGCGAATTTTCACTCAACAGTTCAAGCATTTGTGCAAAAGTGACATTAATTGATGTAGAACGTTTGCACAATATCCTTGGCTCCAATGTCTCCCAACTCTTTATTATTATTATTGTGCATTCTAATATATAGAACTGGAATCTGGCTCTTTTTTAACGTAACTTAAATCCAATCATTTTGGGTCACTAGCAATATAAATCCAAATTACACAGTGGTATTATAGTCCCAGCTTGAATCAACTAACCAGAATACTCTTTATGTACAGGTAAAAATACATTTTTAATTTGCAGTTTTATATTTTGTTTATTAGGATTCTCCCATTTGTGTCGCTGCCATTCATTCAGGATGGCTGAAACCTGAAGGAGGTGCAGTGTATCTAGAGAAGAGGCCAGGTCAGGATTCCTACGAAGGATCTACCAGAAATGGTATAACTTCATTTGAACATGGCGAGTGGTCTGGTTCATACACATTCATCAGTCCGGAAGCAGCCAAGCATGCTATAGTGACTCCACGTCCGGCAAAGCCCAAGCCGAAACCTAAATTACCTCTTGGTAAGTATTTTTTTCCACATATCCACCTACTTTGGAATGGTAAAAAAAAATAATTTCAACGTTTTCATATATATATATATATATATATATATATATATATATATATATATATATACTGTATATATTTTTTTTATGGCTTTCATTATAGTGCGGAACAAATCACTTGGCAACCTGATTCTTTAGGTTCTTTGATTATGGTGACACCAAGTGTCTTATCATTTTTATATTTTACTGGTTAAAATCAAAACTTTGTAAAAAAAAAGAAAAGGCAGCACATTTTTTGGCTTGTATTGCCATTTACTGAGATCCGTCATTTCTTTATTCTTCCATCAATGAACCTGTGGGGGCTATATATTTTTTTGCAAGCCGAACTGAATTTTTTACAAATACAATTTTGGGGTACATACAATGTTTTGATGGCTATTTGTTGCATTTTGTGGGGAAGTGCAGAGTAAAAAAAACCAGCAATTCTGGCATTTCAACTGTTTTTTTTTATCTGTTAGCATTTAACACATAGATAAATTTAATATTTTATAAATCAGACTTTTACAGACACAGAAATAGCAAATATGTTTATTTTTATTATTGTTTTATTATAGGGAAAGGGGAATTATTCAAAGTTGTACATATTATTTAAACTTGTACATTTTTATGTTATACAGTAATTTACTCTCCATAAAGGATTTGAATTTGCAATTGCTTGTACTATGTATAATACTAAAACTATAGAATGCAGAATATGGTAAAAATACTGATCTCTTAATTATCTACGTAAGGGTTAAAGCTTATAATTAATGCAGCAAAATATGATTCTTCTTTTAGAAATGGAAGGATAGTACGCACATAGTCAACATTGTTGGCACCCCTCATTCAATGAAAGAAAAACCCACAGAAATAACTTCAATCTGACAAAAGTAATAATAAATAAAAAAAAAATCTATGGAAATGATCAAATGACATCAGACATTGCTGCTTTTCAGCTTCCACAGAATTTAAAAAAAAAATAGAATTCATGAAATCGGCCTGGACAGAAATGATGGCGCCCCTAAAAATAATGTGACAAAAGGGACCTGTTACATCAAGGTGTGTCCACTAATTAGCATCACAGGTGTCTACAATCTTGTAATCAGTCAGTGGCCTGTATACAGGGCTACGGGTACTCCCTGTGCTGTTTGGTGACATGGTGTGCACCACACTCAACATGGACCAGAGGAAGCGAAGGAAAGAGATGTCTCAGGACTCAGGAGATTAGAAAGAAAATTATAAACAAACATGTTAAAGGTTATAAGACCATCTACAAGCAGCTTGATGTTCCTGTGACTACAGTTGCACATATTATTGAGAATTTTAAGATCCATGGGACTGTAGCCAACCTCCCTGGACATGGCCGGAGGAGGAAAATTGATGACAAATCAAAGAGACGGATAATACGAATGGTAGGTAACAAAAGAGCCCAGAAAAACGTCTAAAGAGATTAAAGGTGAACTTCAAGCTCAAGGAACATCAGTGTCAGATCATACCATCCATCGTTGTTTGAGTAAAGTGAACTTCATGGGAGACGACCAAGGAGGACACCATTGTTGAAACAAAATCATAAAAAAGCCAGACAGGAATTTGCCAGACTACATGTTGACAAGTCGTAAAGCTTCTGGGAGAATGTCCTATGGACAGATGAGACAAAAATCGAACTTTTGGCAAGACACGTCAGCTCTATGTTCACAGATGGAAAAATTAAGTATATCAAGAAAAGAGCACTGTCCTTACTGTGAAACATGGAGGAGGCTCTGTTATGTTCTGGGGCTGCTTTGCTGCATCTGGTTCAGGGGATTTAGAACAAACAGAGCAGTGTATATGGACTTCATCAAGGATGATAGGCAACAACTTCAATAAACATATGCATACATATGCATCTGGTTCAAGGGGTCTTGAATCTGTGCAGGGTACAATGAAATCTCAAAACTATCAAGGGATTCTAGAGAGAAATGTGCTGCCCAGTTTCAGTAAGCTTGGGCTCAGTCGCAGGCCATAGGTCTTGCAACAGGATAATGACCAAAAACACAGCTAAACACACCCAAGAATGGCTAAAAGGAAAACATTGGACTATTTTGAAGTGGCCTTCTATGAGCCCTGACCTAAATCCTATTGAGCATCTTTGGAAAGAACTGAAACATCTGGAAATGGCGACCTTCAAACATGAGACAACTGGAGCGGTTTCCTCGTGAGGAACGGCCAAAATACCTGTGGAGAGGAGCAGAAGTCTCATTGACAGTTGCAGGAGTCGTGTGATGGCAGTGATTGCCTCAAAAGGTTGTGCAACAAAATATTAAGTTATTATCATTTCTGTCCAGGACTATTTCATGAGTTTTATTTTTTTTTTTAAATTCTGTGGAAGCTGAAAAGCAGCGATGTCTGACCTTCATTTGTTCATTTTCAAATATTTTTTTATTTCTTATTATATCTGTCAGATTCAAGTTATTTCTGTGACCATTGTGGGTTTTTCTTTCATTAAACGAGGGGTACCAACAATTTTGACCACGTGTGTAGCAACAGAATCCTTTTAACTAGTGATGAGCGAGCATGCTTGTAACTACTCGGTACTCGCACGAGTATCGCTGTACTCGGGCTGCTCGGCGGGGACCGAGTAATCTCGCGATACTCGTGCTGTACTCGTGGTCTTCATTTCTGCATGTTGGCGCTCTTTTGAGAGCCAGCCCTCATGCAGGGATTGGCTGGCAGACCACTGCAATGCCACAGCCCTGTTAGTTGTGGAATTGCAGTGATTGGCCGGCCTGCACAGCATGACCGAGCCTTTATACCGGCCGGCGCGCTGTGCTCTGCTCACAGCTATCCAGACTGTCAGTGCAGGGAGAGTGTCACTGATTCAGGGAAAGCTTTGCGGCCCTTTATAGCTTTTTCAGTTGCAGGGCTGCAAACAGTGTGACCAAAAGTCCTTCTCAGGACTATTCTAGTTGTATACAAGCAGGCAGGGTATAGCCAGGTCGGAGTACAGTAGCAGAGTCCTTCTCAGGACTATTGTTGCTATATACAGGCAGGGTATAGCCAGGTCTGAATACAGGCTAGTGACCAAAAGAGTCCTTGTCAGGACTATTGTACCAGTATACAGGCAGGCAGGGTAGTGGTGACCGTATACCAGCCTTCATCATATCTGGGGCTGGTGTACACAGTGTAAAACAGTCCAGATAGTGTCTGACTTGTCTGTAATTGTCGCTCCCCAAAAAAACCTGTTAGGTTCTTATTGCGTCCGTGCTTGGTTTTTAAAACCGCACGTGTGTGCCTGTTGGTGGCAGCGTACAGGTGCACTTGTGTGCAATTTCCAGAAACTTTGATATAACGCACAAGTAGTGAATATACACGTCAGCAGTGCACAGCATTGCAAAATGCGCAAGGGCATTGGCAAGGAACAAGGAAGTGGACGTGATGGTGGTGCAGGCAGAGGCCGAGGTCGTGGGCAAGCTCTAATTTCGCCACAACAAAGGGCCACATCTAGTCGCTCGCACGTCCTGTCCCAAATTCTTGGGGACCGCAGCAGTACACCGCTCTTGAACCAAGACCAGTGTCAACAGGTTGTTAGTTGGATAGCAGATAATGCTTCCAGTCAGATTGGCACCACCACAAACACTCTGTCTTCCACACGGTCAAGTGTCAGTAGCCGTGATACTGCACCGCACATTTCTGAACCTGATCCTCCTTCCTACCACCAGGCTGAGTAGACGTCCTCCTCGGACATTAATGATCCCACACTTGGACACTCGGAAGAGCTGTTCACGTTTCCATTCACACATTCTGGCCTCTCGCCAGCTCATATTGAAGTGGGTCATGAGGAGATCGTCTGTACAGATGGCCAAATATTTGAGCAGCCACGTTCTCACGAAGTTGGCAACGTGTCTTAACAAGTGGTGGACGATGATGAGACACAATTGTCAGCAAGTCAGGAGGAGGAGCAGGGTGCGGAAGAGGAAGACGACGTGGTGGATGATCCAGTAACTGACCCAACCTGGCAGGAGGATATGCAGAGCGAGGACAGCAGTGCACAGGGGGAGGGAGGCGTAGCATCACAACAGGCAGTAAGAAGCAGGGTGGTGGCCCCAGGCAGAAGTCAGGCAACCGTTCCCCGGAACAACACGACGACACAAGGTGCCTGTACAAATGTTAGGTCTTCCCGAGTCTGGCAGTTTTTAAGTTGGATCCAGATGATTCAAAAAAGGCCATTTGCAACACCTGCCGTGCCAGCATCAGCAGGGGTACCAAAACTAGCAGCCTGACCACCACCAGCATGATCAGGCACATGTCAGCCAAGCACCCGACTTTGTGGGAAGTACAACAGAGTCGAGGAGCAGTGCTTGCTGATGTCACTGCTACGTCTTCGCTGGTTGTGCATGCGAGCCAATCCCCTGTCCATGCTGCCTGCGAACAAGCCTCCTCCACTCCTGCACCTGCAGTTGCCTACCCAGAAAGAACACCATCATCAAGCACGTCCTTGTCCCAGCGCAGCGTTCAGTTATCCATTCAGCAAACCTTTGAACGCAGGCACAAATACACTGCCAACACCCCACATGCCACAGTTCTAAATGCTAACATTTCGCGACTGCTTGCGCTGGAAATGTTGCCTTTTAGGTTGGTGGAGACAGAAGCATTCCGTGACCTGATGGCGGCAGCTGTCCCACGTTACTCGGTCCCCAGCCGCCACTATTTCTCCCGGTGTGCCGTCCCCGCGTTGCATAACCACGTGTCACAAAACATCACACGTGCCCTGAACAACGCTGTTTCACCCAAGGTCCACCTAACCACAGACACGTGGACAAGTGCTTGTGGGCAAGGCCGCTACATCTCGTTGACGGCACACTGGGTTAATATTGTGGAAGCTGGGACCCAGTCTGAGCGAGGGACGGAACACGTCCTTCCCACACCAAGGTTTGCAGGCCCTACCTCAGTCAGTGTTTCACCCACACTCTACAGCTCCGGAATGTCATGCTCTTCAGCCTCCTCCTCCTCCTGCGCATCCTCATCCACTGTACCCTCCACACCAGTCACAAGCTGGAAGCACTGCAGCACTGCCTCGGCGAAGCGGCAACAGGCTGTGCTGAAGCTAATCTGCATAGGTGACAAACCCCACAATGCAGAAGAGCTGTGGACAGCTCTGAAACAGCAGGCAGATCACTGGCTCACACCTCTGAACCTAAAGCCAGGAAAGGTCGTGTGTGACAATGGCCGGAACCTGGTGGCGGCTTTGAGGCGAGGCCAGCTGACACATGTTCCATGCGTGGCCCATGTGCTCAACCTCGTGGTTCAGCGGTTTCTAAAGTCATACCCAGAGCTGTCTGATCTGCTGGTAAAAGTTCGCCGCCTGTCTGCACATTTTCGAAAGTCACCTACTGCTTCAGCTGGCCTTGCCGGCTTTCAGCGCCGTTTGCATCTTCCGGCTCACAGACTGGTGTGTGATGTCCCCACGCGTTGGAATTCAACTCTGCACATGTTGGTCAGGATATGTGAGCAGAAGAGGGCAGTTGTTGAGTACCTGCATCACCTAAGCCGTCGGGAAATGGGTCAAACTCCACACATAACACCTGAGGAGTGGAGATGGATGTCAGACCTATGTACCATCCTCCAAAACTTTGAGGACTCCACCAAGATGGTGAGTGGTGATGACGCCATTATTAGCGTCACCATACCGCTACTCTGCCTTCTAAAATGGTCTCTGCTGAAAAACAAACATGATGCATTGCAGGCGGAGCGCGATGAGTTGCAGCAAGAAACAGTAGTGGGTGTGGGTGATAACGCACAGCCCAGCCTCGTCTCATCACAACGTGCAGTGGAGGACTATGACGAGGAGGAGGATGAAGACATGGAGCAACTCTCCGGCCAAATTGAGGATATGACATGCACACCAGTCATATCCTCGGTTCAGCGTGGCTGGCCAGAGGACAGGGTAGATGAGGAGGAGGAGGAGGAGGACAGCATGTTCAGTCATCTTGTTGGTCAGGCTACTGAAGTCCTGGCTGTTAAGACTCTGGCGCACATGGCTGACTTTATGGTAAGCTGCCTGTCTCGTGACCCTCGCGTTAAGAACATCTTGGCCGACAATCATTACTGGTTGGTAACACTGTTAGACCCACGCTACAAGGAGAACTTTTTGTCTCTTATTCCCGTGGAGGAGAGGTCAACCAAAATGCAGCAGTTCCGGAAGGCCATAGTCACGGAAGTAGGCAAAGCATTCCCCTCACAAAACGCTAGCGGCATAGGTCAGGAATCAGTGGACAACCGAGGCGTACAGCCGAGAGAGGCACAAGTCCAATCCGCCAGAGGTAGGGGAACAGTCTTTAAGATGTGGGACAGTTTTCTCAGCCCCTCACGTACCACAGCCCCTGAGGTGCGGGGTAGTGCCACAAGAAATCCTAAGTTTGCCCAGATGCTGAAGGAGTACCTTGCAGATCGAACAACTATACTCCGACATTCCTCTGTGCCTTACAATTATTGGGTATCCAAGCTGGACACGTGGCATGAATTGGCTCTCTACGCCTTGGAAGTCCTGGCCTGCCCTGCTGCTAGCGTTTTGTCAGAGCGTGTTTTTAGTGCCGCAGGTGGAATCATTACAGATAAACGCACCCGCCTGTCAACTGAAAATGCTGACAGGCTGACTCTGATCAAGATGAACAAGGGTTGGATTGGGCCAGACTTCACCACACCACCAGCAAATGAGAGCGGAATTTAAAGTTTGCCATGTACCTCCACTCACCCATGGGTACACACTTCTGGACTTTGGATAATCGCTGGACTGCTCCTCCTTCTCCTCATGCGCCACCATGATGATGACCGTTACAAATTGCAATACTTAGGCCTTTGTTTCAGGTATACCCCCAGTGGTAAATTTTTTCGCCCATTCTTTGCAGAATGGACATTACAACGACAGGAGACCCGCTCCTTTGCAATGGGAACAATGTTTTGAGGCCCTCATGCACGTCTCTACCCAGGGACAACGTGGAGCCTCCCAATTTTTGGCTGCCCTGCCTAAGGGCTATACTATAATACACCCACTTCCTGACAATGGACACTTAATGTTTTGAGGCCCTCATGCACGTCTCTACCCAGGGACAACGTGGAGCCTCCCAATTTTTGGCTGCCCTGCCTAAGGGCTATACTATAATACACCCACTTCCTTACAATGGGCACTTCAGGTTTACAGGCCATCATGTACGTCTCTATCCAGGGACAATGTGGAGCCTCCCAATTTTTGGCTGCCCTGCCTAAGGGCTATACTACAATAGACCCACTTCCTTACAATGGGCACTTCAGGTTTACAGGCCATCATGCACGTCTCTATCCAGGGACAACGTGGAGCCTCCCAATTTTTGGCTGCCCTGCCTAAGGGCTATACTATAATACACCCACTTCCTGACAATGGACACTTAATGTTTTGAGGCCCTCATGCACGTCTCTACCCAGGGACAACGTGGAGCCTCCCAATTTTTGGCTGCCCTGCCTAAGGGCTATACTACAATAGACCCACTTCCTTACAATGGGCACTTCAGGTTTACAGGCCATCATGTACGTCTCTATCCAGGTACAATGTGGAGCCTCACAATTTTTGGCTGCCCTGCCTAAGGGCTATACTACAATAGACCCACTTCCTTACAATGGGCACTTCAGGTTTACAGGCCATCATGCACGTCTCTATCCAGGGACAACGTGGAGCCTCCCAATTTTTGGCTGCCCTGGCAAAGGGCTATACTAAAATAGACCCACTTCCTTACAATGGGCACTTCAGGTTTACAGGCCATCATGCACGTCTCTATCCAGGGACAATGTGGAGCCTCCCAATTTTTGGCTGCCCTGCCTAAGGGCTATACTACAATAGACCCACTTCCTTACAATGGGCACTTCAGGTTTACAGGCCATCATGCACGTCTCTATCCAGGGACAATGTGGAGCCTCCCAATTTTTGGCTGCCCTGCCTAAGGGCTATACTACAATAGACCCACTTCCTTACAATGGGCACTTCAGGTTTACAGGCCATCATGTACGTCTCTATCCAGGGACAATGTGGAGCCTCCCAATTTTTGGCTGCCCTGCCTAAGGGCTATACTACAATAGACCCACTTCCTTACAATGGGCACTTCAGGTTTACAGGCCATCATGCACGTCTCTATCCAGGGACAACGTGGAGCCTGCCAATTTTTGGCTGCCCTGGCAAAGGGCTATACTAAAATAGACCCACTTCCTTACAATGGGCACTTCAGGTTTACAGGCCCTCATGCACGTCTGTATGCAGGGGCATTGGTGAACCTCACAATTTTGGACTGCCCTGGCAAAGGAAAATACTACAAAGACTCACTTCCTCAAAATGGGCACATTAGACTCAAGAGGCCTTCATGTACGTCTCTTCTCAGGGACATCGGAGTGCCACACAATGTTTTCACGTAAAATCTTTCATGTATTAATCTCAAAAAGTAACATACACCAGCTCTATCTCACTATTGCGTATGTGCCCTTAACATTTCTGCCATGAAAAATCATTTTGGGGTCATTTTGGAAGGTTTTCTGGTGAGTCCGTAAAAATGGCGTGAAACGCGGACAAAATTGTTCACAGCTGTAACTTTTGAGTGATAAATGCTTCAAGGGGTCTTCCCCATGCTGTTGCCATGTCATTTGAGCACTCTTCTGAGACTTTTGTGACATTTTTAGGGTTTCTCCATGCTGCCGGGGGGTCATTTCACAAAAATACTCGGGTCTCCCATAGGATAACATTGGGCTCGTTGCTCGGGCCGAGTACACGAGTATCTTGGGAGGCTCGGCCCGAGCTTCGAGCACCCGAGCTTTTTAGTACTCGCTCATCACTACTTTTAACACATAAGATATATAATTTAATCATAACATAACTTTAGCAATAATATTCTGTCAAATAACTGCACCAAAAAGCAAGACCATTTTTTGCACATCTAGATGTACTACCTACCTGGTGCCTAAAAATAAAAAAAATTGAAAGATGGTCTGTAGCGTTGTTATTATTATTGAGATGGGTCTTCAGGTTCCTTTTGAAGGTTTCCATGGTAGGTGAGAGTCTGATGCGTTGGGTTAGAGAGTCCCAGAGTATGGGGGAGGTGCAGGAGAAATTTTGGATGCGATTGTGGGAAGAGGGGATAAGAGGGGAGTAGAGAAGGAGATCTTGTGAAGATCGGAGGTTGCGTGTAAGTAAAGAGCGGGAGACTAGGCCACATATATATGTGTCACGTCACCACCGGAGTCCACTCCTGCGACTTCTGCTTTGATCACCAGGCGCCGCCATATTCCGGCCGTGGGCAGTGCTGGTGATAGGGGAGTAGTCGGCGCCAGTGGATCTGGTGGGTGCAGGCTCCGCCCATCCACTAAGCTGGGTTTCCCTGGGGCCTGCAGTACCACTTGCTGAAGGTTATGGTGTCTGTCTTCTAGCTGAAGTTACCACCTTTCGGCTACAGCCAATGGGAAGACACCACACCCATATTATTCTCCCTTCTGTCTGCTGGTCGCTGCCAGATATAGTCTTGTAGTCTCTGGTTCTTGCCAATGAGCTCTGTATATTGATTCCCATGTTTTGACTCCTGCCTGCTCTCTGACTACTCTCCTACCTTCCGTTTTTGTACTTCCCTGCCATCTCCGGTTTTGACCTCTGCCTGATTTCCTGACTCCGCCTGTTACAAATTTGCGCCGCCGTAACCGCAAGCAGTCTGCTGCGGTTCCTGCTATGCCTAGGTGCTGGCCACCGTTTTTAGCCATGCTTCGGGTTGTCCAGCTGGCTGCTTCTTTCTCCACGTCTAAATGTAGAGAGTCGGCTAGGGCGCATGCATGTGCCGATTTGCCCCAGCCAGAACCTAAGTCCAGTGTTTCGCCTGGTGAGCATGCTCAGCTTAATATTGCCATTTCTGAGGCTAAGTCCTCAGTTCAGGCTACTGAGCATGCTCCCACACTTTGTGTGAAAAGCCTCTTTGCTCAGGTACTTGGACTTCTGTGTCCAAGTCCTGTGTTGTGCCTACTAAGCATGCTCAGCCTGATAGTCTTGTTTCTAGACTGTCTGTTGTTCAGGCTACTGAGCATGCTCAGGCACTTAGTGCATCTGAGGCTAAGTCCGGTAAGGATTTCACTGGGCATGTCCGTGAGGTGGCAGGCCCTGATAGGCTGGATAGTGTCAGGTGTCCTGATGATGTGGCCACTCCGGACTGGCTCGCGGAGTCCCGCCCCTATGACCTGGCACCCCATCATTGATCATCAGACGATGACTGGTAGGGTGTTTGGGGCGTGCTGCCATTGTATTATCAGTGATGTGGCGGTCCTGGATAGGCCGCTGGTGACATCACTGATGATGTGGCACTCTGCTATTGGCCCCTGCAGGCGCCATTGTGGCTCACCCTGGGTTTGGGGCAGACCCTAGGTGATAAAAGGGCCTGGAGACTGCACCATGGGGCGCAGTCTTCGGATGCACATGTTTAGAGCCACATTGCGGCAACACCCAGTTGTTCTGGAAGTGGTAGGTAGGGTTGGGCATCCGGTGCCTGTCACGTCAAGACTTTGTGGCTCAGCACGTTGGGGTCAGGCGCCGCCCTTCCCTCCTATCACTCCAGTTCTGTCGTAGCATCCCAATGGAGTTAACTGGACTGCGGCTGCTGCACCAACTGTCTTGGTGGGCACCCTACGCACACGGACAGAGTACCCAGGACCCCTGTGGTGTTAACAAGGGTGCTCCTGGTTTGGGTGTGTGAGCCCTGTGAGGTTAACCGGGTTCACAATAATCCTGGTGCAAGGGACGTTGAACTTGGATCAGGCTCATTTTACTTCAGAGCCACCAAGCTCTGTATTATCCACCTGACCTAAGGGTTGCTAGCAGCTCCTTTACCATCTTGGAGCACAGTGGACCCCAACTGGCTATTGGGATATTCACCACCTTTATCCTAATCCACCAGTCCCCCTGTAACAACGCCCTTGTCTGCCGATTTTGTCCCTTTTCAGTATCTCTTGGTGTGACCCTGCCTGACAACTACTCTACTTGGAATTGCAACCTTCCACAGGTAGCTAGTGATCTCCGGGGCCTGTAGTAATTCCAAATCCCTGTATAGGGGTTAAATGGTTTTGGGGTTCTCGGGGTCCTGCTTAGTGAGTGGCTTGCCTCTAGCTGGTCTTTGTCAGCCATCCTGAGACTATGGTTCCAGACAGATGTCACAGTATGGAGGGCACAGGTTGTGGATGGCTTTGTATATCATGGTTAGGGTTCTGAAACTTAGTCTTTCGGCAATGGTAAGCCAGTGAAGGGATTGGCAGAGAAGAGAGGTCGGGGAATATTGGGGGGACAGGGGGAGTTCTGTCAAACCTGTGAAGGCTGCAGTCCAGCAGCGTCAGATAGGTGAGGTTATAGCGCTCATATAACATAGACAGACAAAGAAAGAGCGCCGCCATCACTGGAGCCATGCCAGTCCAGAAGATGAGAATATATTCTCTTTAATATGGGTTTCTTTAGATTTAATAAGGGATCGGGGTACACAGGACACCCCTTCACGTATTGCTCTTCACATATTAATCATGTTATTGATCTCCTCAGCTGAAGCTTTATGTTCTTCCTCTGCGATCCATCTACCTGCACCACTTACCGAGTGAGTATCTTATTCTACAGCACAAGCCCCTTATACAGAGATGTACGGCAGTCTATAGATATATATATATACACCAGCTTATGTCCACAAGGAGATTTGCTAATTTCCCTATTATATAAACTGCATTTGATAATTTTATAGGAGACAAATCAGCCCAGCCATCTTTTGAGGTACGGGACTAAACAAACAAAAACTTGAGAAAAACATCAAACTTAACATAAATTTTTAGCAGATTTCAGATCCGGACCCTATGCTGCGCACTTAGCCACTTATTCACCATATGGCTGTTTTTGCACTTCTGACAATTATTGAATGTATAAAAACCGCAATGCCCAGACCTTCCAGACCAGGGGGAAGATCTTCTGACCTGAACCAAATGGCTTCATAGGCATGTACAGTATATCACAAAAGTAAGTACACCCCTCATATATTTTTTTTTTTATTATTAAATTTTTCATTATCTTTTCATGCAACGATATTGAACATATGACACTTGGATACAATGTACAGTGTCAGTGTGCAGCTTGTATACAATGTACAGTGTCAGTGTGCAGCATGTATACAATGTACAGTGTCAGTGTGCAGCTTGTATACAATGTACAGTGTCAATGTGCAGCTTGTAGAACAGTGTAAATGTGGTGCCCTCTAAATAACTGAACACACAGCCATTAATGTCTGGCAATAAAAGTGAGTACACCCCTAAGTAAAAATGGCCAAATTGTGCTCAGTTAGCCATTTTACTTCCCTGGTGTCATGTGACTCATTAGTGTTACAAGTTCTCCGGTGTGAATGGGGGGGTAGGGGGGTTACATTTGCTGTTCTCGCTCACACTCTCTCATACTGGTCACTGGAGGCTCAGCATGGCTCCTCATGGGAAAGAATTCTGAGGATCTAAAAAAAGAACTGTTCTCTAGATAAAGATGGTCGAGGCTATAAGAAGACTGCAACATCGCGACACTGAGATGCAGGACGGTGGCAAAGACCATACAGTGGTATAACTAGACAGGATCCACTCAGCACAGACCTCGCCATAGTTGACCAAAGAAGTTGAGTGCTTGTGCTCAGCGTCATATCCAGAGGTTGTCTTTTCCAAACAGACTTATGAGTGCTGCAGAGGTTACAGGAATGGGGATCAGCCTATCAGTGCTCAGACGCCGCACACTGCATCAAATTGGTCTGCCTGGCTGTTGTCCTACAAGGAAGCCTCTTCTAAAGATGATGCACAAGAAAGCCCGCAAACAGTTTGCTGAAGACAAGCAGACTAAGGACATGGATTACAGGAACCATGTCCTGTGGTCTGATGAGACCAAGTTAAATTTATTTGGTTCAGATTGTGTCAAGCGTGTGGGGCAACAACTAGGTGAGGAGTACAAAGACAAGTGTGTCTTGCCTACAGTCAAGCATAGTGGTGAGAGTGTCATGGTTTGTGGCTGCATAAGTGCTGCTGACTATGCAGACCTATAGTTCTTTGACGGAATCATGAATGCCAACATGTACTGTGACACAGTGAAGCAGAAGATGATCTCCTTTTGGAATTGGGCTGCAGGGCAGGATTTCAACATGTTAACGAACCCAAACACACCTCCAAGACGACCATTGCTTTGCTACAGAAACTGAGGGTAAAGGTGCTGGACTGTCCACATGTCTCCAGACCTAAACCCTATTGGGCAACTGTGGGGCCTTGTTACGGATCTGCCTGATAAAAGGTGGAATCATGTTATCAGGCAGTCAGGGTCCACCGTGCAGAGGGTGAGGAAACCCGTACCACAAAAGCAGTACTTGTCGCTGTTACCTCACAGCGGCACTAGGGCCAACTGCAGCACTCACTGTTTAGCTCACAGCGACTACCGAATTAGCATAAACGTAAATAAGGGAATGCTAATAAACCTATAGAGGTGGACCTGTAGTTCCTGTCCAATCACAGGAATTACAAAAGCATGCGGATGGTAACCCCAACCGTAGTCCACTAACTCCTCTGTTGCCTCACAGAGGTAAGTATTAGATATAGTGTGAAGATAGGAAATCTGTTCCAGGTCACGGAGATCCCTGACTCTAACCTCTATTAGCTCATAGAGGGTATGTACCTAAGGTGTAGGTGCAGACGGTACTAGCCGTACTGTCTAGGCTTAATGTATAACTCCTTGCCTAATCCCTTGTGCTAGCCGCACTATAGGGAGCGAGGGATCTCTCTATGCTAGCCACAGAGAGTCACCTGAGAGCACAGTGACAGAGTTCCCTGCCTAAGCCCGGTTCCACTAAGGTGCGAGTAAGCGGGCACTAGTAGGTAGGTAGCGCTTGACCAGCAGGTGTACACTGGCTTGTGACAGTAGTGTAGGCTAGCTAGTATGAGAGGTCACACATCAGGCGTCTACCCCATGCATGCACCAAGAACGACTGAGTGCCGAGCAGTGTGCTGCAGGGTTATTTATAGATAAAGCACCTCCCACAAGATGGAGGCGCCCAGCAGCCAATTGGCTCTCGGCTAATAGGAATCGAGAGCATCATCGATGACGTCACCCGCGGCTAATCAGCAAGCAGTGCATCACAGTCATGTGATCCCACATCATCGATGACGTCACCCGCGGCCAATCAGCAAGCAGTGCATCACAGTCATGTGATCCCGCATCATCGATGACGTCACCCGCGGCCAATCAGCAAGCAGTGCATCACAGTCATGTGATCCCGCATCATCGATGACGTCACCCGCGGCCAATCAACGGCTGCCACGTGGTGAGCATGCTCAGAACGAGCCAAAGCTGACTTATTGCAGAAAGCAGCTTGTCTACTCACACATGCGCAGAAGCCCCATTTCAGGACTTAGCCTCAGCCGCTAATAAGGCAGAAGAAGGAGGACGTGGGCCAGCAGATCCACGACCCGTAACAGACCTCCTCAAACAGAATGTAGAGGAGCAGAAGGTCTCTAGCATCCACCAGCTCCGGGATGTTGTCATGGAGGATGAAGAGGATCCAGCGGCTCCTGTGAAGCTCTTGTGAACTCCAGGCCCAAGAGAGTTAAAGCAGTGCTTTAAAACAATGGCGGCCACACAAAATATTGACACTTTGGGCACAGTTTGGCCATTTTCACATAGATGTTCTCACATTTGTTGCCAGCGGATTAGGCACTATTGGCTGTGTGTTGAGTTATTTAGAGGACACCAAATTTACACTGTTATACAAGCTGCACACTGACACTGTACATTGTATACAAGCAGCACACTGACACTGTACATTGTATACAAGCTGCACACTGACACTGTACATTGTATACAAGCTGCACACTGACACTGTACATTGTATACAAGCTGCACACTGACACTGTACATTGTATACAAGCTGCACACTGACACTGTACATTGTATACAAGCTGCACACTGACACTGTACATTGTATACAAGCTGCACACTGACACTGTACATTGTATACAAGCTGCACACTGACTACATTGTATACAAGCTGCACACTGACACTGTACATTGTATACAAGCTGCACACTGACACTGTACATTGTATACAAGCTGCACACTGACACTGTACATTGTATACAAGCTGCACACTGACACTGTACATTGTATACAAACTGCACACTGACTACATTGTATACAAGCTGCACACTGAAACTGTACATTGTATACAAGCTGCACACTGACACTGCATATTGTATACAAGCTGCACACTGACACTGTACATTGTATACAAGCTGCACGCTGACACTACATTGTATACAAGCTGCACACTGACACTGTACATTGTATACAAGCTGCACACTGACTACATTGTATCACAGGGTCAGATGTTCAGTGTGGTCCCATGAAAAGATATAATAAAAAATGTACAAAAAGGTGAGTGGTGTGCTCACTTTTGTGTTATACTGGATGGGATTGTTAGGGCCAGGTCAGAAAACTCACTGGCAAACCGGATATCGGGGGCTGTTGTGGAACTGAGAATGTTGTGAAGCGAGTCTTACCAACAAGGTCCACATCCAAGAATACATATAATAACAATTATCTGTCACTAAAGTCAGAGAGAAAATACAATCAAACATTTATTCATAATCTTTTCAGAATTATCTGCCCTGATGGATGCATGGACGAGCATGGAGAAATCTGGGGGACTGAAATCTTCACTGATGTAAGACTAAGTAGCAGATAAAAAATGAATTCTATTATTAAATATAATATATTTAAAATATAATTAGAATATATTTAATATATAATATTATATATATATTATTATTATTATTAAAAAAAAAATTATATATATGTATATACATATATATATATATATATATATATATATATATATATATAAAATATATGGTGTGTATGTATGTATATATATATATATATATATATATATATATATACGGTATGTATATACAGTTAGGTCCAGAAATCTTTGGCCAGTGACACAATGTTGGCGAGTTGGGCTCTGCATGCCACCACATTGGATTTGAAATGAAACCTCTACAACAGAATTCAAGTGCAGATTGTAACGTTTAATTTGAAGGTTTGAACAAAAATATCTGATAGAAATTGTAGGAATTGTCACATTTCTTTACAAACACTCCACATTTTAGGAGGTCAAAAGTAATTGGACAAATAAACCAAACCCAAACAAAATATTTTTATTTTCAATATTTTGTTGCGAATCCTTTGGAGGCAATCACTGCCTTAAGTCTGGAACCCATGGACATCACCAAACGCTGGGTTTCCTCCTTCTTAATGCTTTGCCAGGCCTTTACAGCCGCAGCCTTCAGGTCTTGCTTGTTTGTGGGTCTTTCCGTCTTAAGTCTGGATTTGAGCAAGTGAAATGCATGCTCAATTGGGTTAAGATCTGGTGATTGACTTGGCCATTGCAGAATGTTCCACTTTTTTGCACTCATGAACTCCTGGGTAGCTTTGGCTGTATGCTTGGGGTCATTGTCCATCTGTACTATGAAGCGCCGTCCGATCAACTTTGCGGCATTTGGCTGAATCTGGGCTGAAAGTATATCCCGGTACACTTCAGCATTCATCCGGCTACTCTTGTCTGCTGTTATGTCATCAATAAACACAAGTGACCCAGTGCCATTGAAAGCCATGCATGCCCATGCCATCACGTTGCCTCCACCATGTTTTACAGAGGATGTGGTGTGCCTTGGATCATGTGCCGTTCCCTTTCTTCTCCAAACTTTTTTCTTCCCATCATTCTGGTACAGGTTGATCTTTGTCTCATCTGTCCATAGAATACTTTTCCAGAACTGAGCTGGCTTCATGAGGTGTTTTTCAGCAAATTTAACTCTGGCCTGTCTATTTTTGGAATTGATGAATGGTTTGCATCTAGATGTGAACCCTTTGTATTTACTTTCATGGAGTCTTCTCTTTACTGTTGACTTAGAGACAGATACACCTACTTCACTGAGAGTGTTCTGGACTTCAGTTGATGTTGTGAACGGGTTCTTCTTCACCAAAGAAAGTATGCGGCGATCATCCACCACTGTTGTCATCCGTGGACGCCCAGGCCTTTTAGAGTTCCCAAGCTCACCAGTCAATTCCTTTTTTCTCAGAATGTACCCGACTGTTGATTTTGCTACTCCAAGCATGTCTGCTATCTCTCTGATGGATTTTTTCTTTTTTTTCAGCCTCAGGATGTTCTGCTTCACCTCAATTGAGAGTTCCTTAGACCGCATGTTGTCTGGTCACAGCAACAGCTTCCAAATGCAAAACCACACACCTGTAATCAACCCCAGACCTTTTAACTACTTCATTGATTACAGGTTAACGAGGGAGACGCCTTCAGAGTTAATTGCAGCCCTTAGAGTCCCTTGTCCAATTACTTTTGGTCCCTTGAAAAAGAGGAGGCTATGCATTACAGAGCTATGATTCCGAAACCCTTTCTCCGATTTGGATGTGAAAACTCTCATATTGCAGCTGGGAGTGTGCACTTTCAGCCCATATTATATATAGAATTGTATTTCTGAACTTGTTTTTGTAAACAGCTAAAATAACAAAACTTGTGTCACTGTTCAAATATTTCTGGCCCTGACTGTATATATATATATATATATATATATATATATATATATATACATACATATACTTAAGGAAATATAACAATACTGCATTAAAAACAGATTTTACTTGTGGTTTTCTTGCTGCATACAGAATCTAATGCAATTTGTAATAAATCTTCTGGACTCTGGTATTAGTCATCTCAGATTTAATTTCTTTTGTTAGTTAAATAAAGAAGCTCTGATTGCTTCTGTTTAACCAACTACATGTCATATCCAAGCTCCTCGAAGGAAGGGCCACCTTTGTTATCCTGGATTCCTCATGCTTTGCCAGCTATGCTATCGGGAATGTGGGGGGGGGGGTAAAGTGTTACCATGCTAGATGGAGGTCTCCATAGCTGCCGTGTCATTACATCAATGAAGCTCTGCAACAGGGCTCAGTGGAAATATCGCAGTATATTTTCTCTAAGCAATAGTTTAAAAGATAAAAATGGTATAGCAAAGTTTTAAAGCCTCCCCAACATGTTTTACCTACACAGGCTTCATCAGTGGAACATGTAAGGCTCAACATTTCCCTTGACAAAGCCTGTATAGGTGAAACATGTTGCGAAAGCTTTACCTTTAGGATTTTAATAGCTATTGCTAGGTGAGTACTAATAGTGGCTGCTGACTAGAGACTATGGGACCATGAAATAATCATAGTAGGAGAGAGATAAGATTATGTGTATCCTTATAAAGGGATTAGATGAGCTGTTCTTGCACTAATTGTTTTAAATGTGTGTACAGTGCACTCTATGAAATTATTTAACAATCAAATAAAAGTTAAGTTTAATTTATAGGTCTTTAGTTTAGGGGTTTAGTTGCCTTTAGCAAACAATATTGTAGCCAATGGGGACATAAAAGGTGGCTTTGATCTCTGAGAAGGCCAGCATTATTGTAAATGTGTTAGTTGGCGACATTGTTTGAAATTTTTCACTGCAGTTCAAGAACGTCATTTGGTATTGGCCCATCCTTTACAGTCCAAATTCATAAAATATTGCAAGGAGAAAAGCATAAAAGTTCTATGAAGTTTGGTATAAGCTGTAGTCATATGAAATAAATAATCATGTCATTATTGCCACAAAGTGAAAACTTTACAAAATGAAACAAAAAAAAAGCCATAGTAGAGCTGCAGTGATTATTTGTTCTACCCTACAAAGATTTATTTTCTATTTTTCAAATACACCATATACTAAATGAAAGGTTAAAAAACCTGCATCGTGCCCTGTTATGGCTACACCTACAGAAAAACTAAAACATTATGCTCTTGTCAGGGTTAAAAATGACGATGATGATGATGAGACTCAAAGGGTCTCTCGGGATCTGGCTGCTGTTTCAAATTAAACAGTCATGTGTGCACGTCTACTGAACTATATACCTGAGTCTATGAAATGGCTGAATTAAGTATTTTTGTATACTCAATTCTTGTCCTCAACACTCTTGAAAGACAAAGAGGAAAAAAGACAAAGCAAAACCATAAATGCTGGTAATAGCAGAAATGGTTAAAAGGTTCACTCTACTGGCAAGGCATGTGACTACCTAAACCAATCCGTGGCTACAGTGGTCATGTTTATATAATTGTAACAGGAATCTGTTCCTATTGGACAGGTGTGTGACCCCCAATCACTGGCTGCAAGTGGTGATGCGTTGTTCACTGCAGCCATTGATTGGCTGCAGCAGTCACATGCCCATCCCTATGGAAGAGAAACCTGGCAAGGGAGCAGGGTAGCGGTACAACAGCAACAGTAGGAGATCGATAGGTGATAAAACTATTTTTTTTATGCTGGTGGATTTTTTTAATCATAAAAAGTGTTGGCCAACGACATTAATGTTTTTTTGTTTGTTTGACGTAATTTTTTAGAAGTATAAATATTCATAAATCTATATTTGCACTGTTGTTTCCGTCTGAATACCGTTTATTGAAATATACATTCTGTGCTAGTGTTCAATATTTTATTAATTATATAACTCAAAGTAACTTGTTGACTTCTGACTGGCACGCAATACTAGTCATGGCCTATGGTCTAGAAACGGGACTGATGCACCGGTCAGAAATTGTCAATTCACAGAAGAATATATAGGTGATATGAGAGTGTGTGCAGAAAACACCATATACAAATAACACCATGGTTTTACTGTCTCACAGGATTCTTCCATTTGTCGGGCTGCAATTCATGATGGAAAGTTACCTCCAACTGGAGGCAGAATAATTGTGCAGAAGAGGCCTGGAGAAAAGCAGTATCATGCATCCAAGCAAAATGGCATACAGTCATTAGAGTATGAGGAATGGTCAGGCTCATTTGTTATAATAGCTTTATTTTCTGAACCTGATACAAATTTACAACCTTCAGAATATCCTCCAGCAGCAAACCTACCTTATGAAGTGAATTCAGCTAATCCAACAAACCCATCATCTGCTATAAACCCACCATCTGCTGTAAACCCACCATCAGCAATAAACCCACCATCAGCGATAAACCCACCATCAGCGATAAACCCACCATCTGCTGTAAACCCACCATCAGCAATAAACCCAACATCTGCGATAAACCCACCATCTGTTGTAAACCCACCATCTGCTGTAAACCCACCATCTGTTGTAAACCCACCATCTGCTGTAAACCCACCATCTGTTGTAAACCCACCATCTGTTGTAAACCCACCATCTGTTGTAAACCCACCATCTGTTGTAAACCCACCATCTGCGATAAACCCACCATTAGCGATAAACCCACCATCAGCAATAAACCCACCATCGGCAATAAACCCACCATCAGCTATAAACCCACCATCTGCAGTAAATCCACCATTTGCAATGAATCCTTCTGTTGTAAACCCACCATCAGCTATAAACCCACCATCTGCAGTAAATCCACCATCAGCTATAAACCCACCATCTGCAGTAAATCCGCCAACTCCATCAAATGCGCAATCTGCACCAAATCCATCTCTTGCAACAAGTATTCAAGTGGATGCAGGTTTACCAGGTCTTTATTATCCAACAACAGGTGAGTCAAGTACTGTATTTTTCAGTTTATAAGAAGCACTGAATTATAAGACGCATCCCAAATTCAGAGTAAAAAAGAGGAAAAAAATGGGTTCTGTTTTATAATCTGGTGGTATTATCTTTTTTTTGTGTGTGTGTTTACATTAAATTGTGTTTACATGAAATAATGCATATAAGATGATTGAATAGATACGTCTGCTATTTGCTGAATGGTTCCTTTCCTTTGAATTGCAATAATAAATATCTAAATTGCGACTACACTTGTTTGTTTTTGTTTAACTTTTTTGAATTAACCTGCACACATTCCAAAGTTATGCTTCTATTTTGCAAAATGCTGCATTACCTTATTTTGCTTCCTTAACTTGTAAACTGTGCAGATGTCAATGCCCAGTACATGCTCCTGTTGAAGCTGTTTTCATCTGTTGCTCAGCAAGATATGCATACTGTATTCAAACAGAGTAGAGAGGTTCTCCTGTCTGAGTACAGAGGTGGGGAGCAGAGAAACACAGACAGGAAATCACATATTCTGATTTCATATACTGAACAGCTCTTCCTGAGCAGCAGTTGAAGGCAGCTTCTAAAGGAGCCTGAACTGTAAAGTGAAACAATTGCAGCATAGTGTTTGGGAGAGAAGGAAACACAATATTTGTAACATAGGGTAATATGGGTAGTGCAGGGATGCCGGTGCTACAAGCACACTTTCAATTTTTTAAAAGCCTATTAGCAACTGATGACCAAACCTTAAGATCCGTCATCTTACAAGTGAGGTCAGTAAGAAGCTTAACAAATCTGAGAAAAACCCTTAATATTTTATAATAGTTGGCGAATAAAAAAAAATTGCAATGCTTTAAGGCAGGAATGGGGAACCTTTTTACTGCTGGGGGCCATTTGGAATTTTCTACCAACCTTTTGGTAGCTGCACAAAAGTTATCAACTTGAAAACTACCCTGCTATATTTGCTCAAATAATTAATTAACTCCCCACTACTGTCGTGCCCGGCGCTGCTTCTCTTTGGTGCAGCTGTAGTGTTAGGTGATGTTGATTATACTGTTTCTCACAACTGCTTTTGCAGATTTGTCTCGTTCTGGAGAAGCTGGGGGCATATACTTCACAGGAGAGGCTGGGGCATGTACATCACAGGAGAGGCTGGGGCATACAATTCACAGGAGAGGCTGGGGCATGTACATCACAGGCGAGGCTGGGACATACAATTCACAGGCGAGGCTGGGGCATACACTTCACAGGCGAGGCTGTGGCATACACTTCACAGGCGAGGCTGGGGCATACACTTCACAGGCGAGGCTGTGGCATACACTTCACAGGCGAGGCTGGGGCATACACTTCACAGGTGAGGCTGGGGCATACACTTCACAGGAGAGGCTGGGGCATACACTTCACAGGAGAGGCTGGAGTGGCTGAGGCGTACACATCACAGGAGAGGCTGGCGTATACACATCACAGGAGAGGCTGGAGTGGCTGGGGCATACACATCACAGGAGAGGCTGGGGCATACACTTCACAGGAGAGGCTGGGGCATACACTTCACAGGAGAGTCTGGGGCATACACTTCACAGGAGTGGCTAGGGCATACACTTCACAGGAGAGGCTGGGGCATACACTTCACAGGAGAGGCTGGGGCATTCTCTTCACAGGAGAGGCTGGGGCATACACTTCACAGGAGAGGTTGGGGCATACACTTCACAGGAGAGGCTGTTGCATACACTTCACAGGAGTGGCTGGAGAGGCTGAGGCATACACATCACAGGAGAGGCTGGGGCATACACTTCACAGGAGAGGCTGGGGCATACACTTCACAGGAGAGGCTGGAGTGGCTGAGGCGTACACATCACAGGAGAGACTGGGGCATACACTTCACAGGAGAGGCTGGAGTGGCTGAGGCATACACATCACAGGAGAGGCTGGGGCATACACATAACAGGAGTGGCTGGAGTATACACATCACAGGAGAGGCTGGGGCATACATTTCATAGGAGTGACTGGAGTATACACATCACAGGAGAGGCTGGAGTCGCTGGGGCATACACATCACAGGAGGGGCTGGGGGCATACACATCACAGGAGAGGCTGGGGCATACACTTCACAGGAGTGGCTGGAGTGGCTGGGGCATACACATCACAGAAGAGGCTGGGGCATACACATCACAGGAGAGGCTGGAGTGGCTGGGGCATACACATCACAGAAGAGGCTGGGGCATACACATCACAGGAGAGGCTGGGGCAAACAATTCACAGGAGTGGCTGGAGAGGCTGGGGCATACACTTCACAGGAGTGGCTGGAGAGGCTGAGGCATATACATCACAGGAGAGGCTGGGGCATACACTTCACAGGAGTGGCTAGAATGGCTGGGGCATACACATCACAGGAGTGGCTAGAAAGGCTGGGGCATACACTTCACAGGAGAGGCTGGGGCATACAATTCACAGGAGTGGCTGGAGAGGCTGGGGCATATACATCACAGGAGAGGCTGGGGCATACACTTCACAGGAGTGGCTGGGGCATACACATCACAGGAGAGGCTGGAGTGGCTGGGGCATACACATCACAGGAGAGGCTGGGGCATACACTTCACAGGAGAGACTGGGGCATACACTTCACAGGAGAGGCTGGAGTGGCTGAGGCGTACACATCACAGGAGAGGCTGGCGTATACACATCACAGGAGAGGCTGGAGTGGCTGGGACATACACATCACAGGAGAGGCTGGGGCATACACTTCACAGGAGAGGCTGGGGCATACACTTCACAGGAGAGGCTGAGGCATACACTTCACAGTAGTGGCTAGGGCATACACTTCACAGGAGAGGCTGGGGCATACACTTCACAGGAGAGGCTGGGGCATACACTTCACAGGAGAGGTTGGGGCATACACTTCACAGGAGAGGCTGGTGCATACACTTCACAGGAGAGGCTGGAGTGGCTGAGGCGTACACATCACAGGAGAGGCTGGGGCATACACATCACAGGAGTGGATGGAGTATACACATCACAGGAGAGGCTGGGGCATACACTTCACAGGAGTGACTGGAGTATACACATCACAGGAGAGGCTGGAGTCGCTGGGGCATACACATCACAGGAGAGGCTGGGGGCATACACATCACAGGAGGGGCTGGGGGCATACACATCACAGGAGAGGCTGGGGCATACACTTCACAGGAGTGGCTGGAGTGGCTGAGGCATACACATCACAGGAGAGGCTGGTGCATACACATCACAGGAGAGGCTGGAGTGGCTGGGGCATACACATCACAGGAGAGGCTGGAGCATACACATCACAGGAGAGGCTGGGGCATACAATTCACAGGAGTGGCTGGAGAGGCTGGGGCATACACTTCACAGGAGTGGCTGGAGAGGCTGGGGCATATACATCACAGGAGAGGCTGGGGCATACACTTCACAGGAGTGGCTAGAATGGCTGGGGCATACACATCACAGGAGTGGCTAGAAAGGCTGGGGCATACACATCACAGGAGTGGCTAGAAAGGCTGGGGCTTACACTTCACAGGAGAGGCTGGGGCATACAATTCACAGGAGTGGCTGGAGAGGCTGGGGCATATACATCACAGGAGAGGCTGGGGCATACACTTCACAGGAGTGGCTAGAATGGCTGGGGCATACACATCACAGGAGAGGCTGGGGCATACACATATTATTTTCCCTGTTTTTTTCCCAACAAAAGAATTAATTAAAAGAATTATTCTTCCTACATTCTACCCCATGACTCCCATGACTGGTGCAGAGGTCGTCAGCTTCCTGACGTGTCAGCTACAACTTTGCATGACGTCACTGTCATGCGCTTCCTTTGGCAAGGCTATGTCCGCCTCCGGCCACCGATTTATGTATTGCGCTGTAGGGAGCAGACCTCTGCAGCGGCTGGCAGGGGGGTATGTGCCTCTCTGCCCCCTGCCACAGCATAATGGCAAATCAAACTGTCTAATCAAATTGGTATTATTAATATTCGTATATTTGAAAATAGCAATTCACACATTCAGCATTTTCCAAATGTATGTATCAAATATAAGGTTAAATCAATTATTTTATGATGGTGAGTAATTTTTTGTGATCTCTATGTAAAGTAAATATTTTTTTTTTCTCAGCTGACACAGATAATGAGCCAATAAAAGGTAAATCATTGTTTGCTCATATTACATTAGATTGCAACATAACTGAATACTTTCCTTACAGACTTTTATAACTAGTGGTGCAGTGTGGTGATTGTACATTTATTCCTGGCTCAGCTAAAAAAAAGAGTAAAAGAACAAAAGAGCAGCAAACGTCTGTAAATAAGTCACCTTCTGTGTACAACGTAAAAGCAATGCCTCTTATTCATGAGTATTAAAAAAATGTTCTAGCTATCAGAAAAGTGTCTGAGGTTCATAAATGTGGCATAAAGCATGTAATCTTAGGCTACTTTCACAATTGTGTTGTGTGACGGATGCTACAGATCGTACAAAATAATGCAATTCGCTATAGGGTTTTTTTTCCTTGACTTTACACATCTGAGCATGCGCAGTTGGGTAAAGACGGTTGCGTTAACGGAATCCGTTAAATGACGGATTCTAACGGAATCCGCCACCATAGGCATCCATTATAAAAACAACGGACGCCAACGGATTCCTGCAAGTTGCGTTTTTTTTGACACTCCGCCAAGCACAGAAAAAACGCTACATGCCGCGGTCCATCCGCCCGACGGTCACTCGCGGTCAGCGTCAAAACAACAGATGCAATGCAAGACCATCCGTTGCTATCCGTAGCTAATAGAAGTCTATGAGGAATATAACGGATTCCTGCAACGGTTACCGTAATTCCTCAAGGCTGCGGATAGCAACGGAAGCCGTCCAACGCAAGTGTGAAAGTAGCCTTACTGTGCCGAATGTGAATAATATCTGTACGTATCAATTCAGTGACCGGTTAGTGATTAGTGACGCAATCCGTATCTGGGGCATAGTGGTCAATACTTATTAAACCCTCAGTTAATAGTGGTCGTTGCGTCACTTAGGGGTACTTTGCACGTTGCGACATCGCTAGCATCGGCTAGCGATGCCAAGCGCGATAGTCCCCGCCCCCGTCGCACATGCGATCTCTTGTGATAGCTGCCGTAGTGAACATTATCGCTACCGCAGCTTCACATGCACTCACCTGCCCTGCGATGTCGCTCTGGCTGGCGACCCGCCTCCTTCCTAAGGAAGCGGGTCGTGCGGCGTCACAGTGACGTCACACTGCAGGCGGCCAATAAAAGTGGAGGGGTAGAGATTAGCGGGACGTATAAATCCCGCCCACCTCCTTCCTTCTGCATAGCCGGTGGAGGCAGGTAAGGAGATGTTCCTCGCCCCTGCGGCTTCACACACAGCGATGTGTGCTGCCGCAGGAACGAGGAACAACATCGTATCTCCTATTGATGCGACATTATGAAAATGACCGACACTACACAGATCACCGATTTTCGACGCTTTTGCGATCGTTTATTGTCGCATCTAGGCTTTACACGTTGCGACGTCGTTACGGATGTCACTTTCGATTTGACCCCGACGATGTCACAGTAGTGATGTCGCAGCGTGCAAAGTACCCCTTAGTGTCTGATATCCTGTAGTCAGTGATAGGATCATAATATAATATATTTTGACTTGGTGGATTTATCTTTTATATTTATGTTCATACGTTTATTTCTCACAGAAGAGACAACGGATGACAATCTACCTGAAGGTATTTTATATTTGATTTATTTTACACCTTTACATAACCCCATTGATTCCCCAGCGTTACACAGACATTATCATTACATTGTGGGCTCCATTGGGGCTCACAATCTAAACCCCCGACCAGCAATGTCTCTGGAATGTGGAAGGAAACCCAAGCAAATAGTTGGAGAACCTTCCAGATGTTGTTCTTGGTGGGACATGAGCCCAGGACCCAGGTGCTTCACAGCAATAGTGCTCACCACTGACTCACTGTGCGGACTATTCTTAATTAGGGCTCTTTAACATATTTGTGATATATGGACCATGTTCAGATTCCAGTACTTAGCCAGACTGCGGATCTCATGACCTGAACTGCCTATTAAGTACCGCGGGTGAATAAAGTATTGAACACTTCACCAATTCTCTAAGTAAATATATTTTTAAAGGTGCAATTCACATGAAATTGTGACTACATGTCAGTACAAACCCATCCAATTAACACAGGCAAAGAAATCAATCCACAGATGTCCATAAATTAAGTTGTGTAATAATGAGAAATGACACGGAAAAGGTATTGAACACGCTAATTGACGTTTAATTGATACTTCATACACCAGCCTTTATTGGTTGTGACAGCTTCAAGACACCTCCTGTATGGAGAAACTAGCTGCATGCATTGCTCAGGTGAGATTTTGGCCCATTCTTCCTCACAAACACTTTTCAAATACTGAAATATAATTCTAAGAACTCTGAGCTTTAGTTCCTCCTGTATGGGGTGGTGAACAGAAAATGCATCCAGCAACCAAACATGTTGTATATTATAACATCCAAAGCACTGGCAAAGACAGACAGAAAAGAGCCCCTGTACAAGACCAATATATGGGCCCTTTGCTGCGTAAAACCTGATCAAAATGCATAATTTTGCCTGCTTTGGAGGTAGAAATGGGCCCCTTACCGCTTGGGCACATACGCTGCTGCACAGGTTGCACTATTGGTATGTCCGCCCCTGATCCAAGGAGTTTAGTTTTGGTCTCATCTGACCAGACTGTATTCTCCTAGTATTTCACAGGCTTCTCTAAATTTTGTTGAGCATACTTTAAACGCACCGGAAGATGCTTTTTGCTCAGCATTGAGGTCTTGCGTGGTGAGTGTATATATAGGCCATGAAAGTTGAATGCACTACTAATTGTTTTCTTTGAAACAATTGTACCTGCTGATTTCAGGCCTTTCTGTAGCTCTCCACCGGTGGTACCTGGCTCTTGGACAATTCCTTTGATAATTTTTTTTCAATCCTGTAACTGAAATCGTATGGGAAGCATCTGGTTGTGGACTGTTCATGGTGAAAAAATGTTCTTTCCACTTCTAGGTTATGGCCCTAATAGTGCTCACTGGAACCCTCAGGAGTTTAGAAATTCTTCTGTAATCAATGCTATCAGTACATTTTGCAACAATTAGGATGCAAAGATCTTAAAGCAGCTCACTGGTTTTACCCATCATGAGATGTTTGTTGTGTGGCACCTTGGTAATGAGACACCTTATTATATCAGTTGAACCAGCTGACATTATTTTTCACTAAGTGGCAAAATTGCTTTCTAATTTCTGATAGATTTCAGTTGGTGCCATGACTTTCCATGGCTTTTTGCAACACTGATAATTTTGTGTCAATACTAGCACCTTTAAAAATCTATTTACTTAAAAAAATTGTGCCTTGTTAATGTAACATCTGCCCGGGACCACAGTCTCAGGATGGCTGTCACGGATGGACTAGAGGCTAGCCACTCATTCAGCAGGATCCCTAGAACCCTGAAACCCTTTAACCCCTGTACAGGGATCTGGAATTACTACAGGGTCCAGGAGATCACTGCCTATGGAAGGCTGCAAACCAGAGAAAAGTAGTAGTCAGGCAGGGTCAAACCAGGAGGTACAAAAAGTACAAAATCAGCAGCAAGAGAGTAGTCAGGAAATCAGGTGAAGGTCAAACCAGAAATGGCAGTGAAGTACAAAAAATAGCAGGCAGGAGAGTCGTCAGAGAGCAGGCAGAGGTAAAAAAACAGGGATCAAAAATACAGAGCAGGATGTGAACCAGAGACAAGCGGTAATACCTAGACTATATCTGGCAGGGAGCAGCAGACCACTGAAGGTATAAGAAGGGTGTGGTGCCTTCCCATAGGCTGGAGCTGGAAGCTGATAACTTCACTTGGAAGGCACACACCTCCACAGTCAGCCACTGGTACTGCAAGGCCCAGACCTACCAAGCCGGGCAGAGACTGCGCTCACCAGAGCTACTGGTCCTGACTCTGCCTCTATCACCACCATTCCCACCATGAGAATGCAGCAGCGCCTGGTTGCCAGAGCAGAAATCACAGCTGCAGACTCTGGTGGAGACATGACAGTTAAGAACGGAGGAAAATTACCCTATCATGGACTGGTTAAGGACCTCTAAAGTGACAAGGACCCCTGGTGGGGAAATGCTCTATTGTAAATGTAAAAAAAGTTTATTTTCATAAATGTTAATATTTCACTTTATTTCTTTAGTTAAAGCAACATGCTCGATGACGGGAAAGGATTTACCTGCAACAGTCGCAATGTAAGTTTAGCAACAGCAATAAAAAATGTAAACCTGGCACCAAAAGTGCATTTATTGTCAGAAAATCAATGTTGTTTCAATGCGATGATCTTTGCATTATATTAATATTGCTATTAGGTAAACAGCCAGTGCCCCACATTTCAAGGCTTTATTCTCTACACCAATGTGCGCTCAGTCTATTTATTGCATGTTATAAATATTTAGCGCATGCTATAATTTTTACAGCCCGTAAAATTTCTGAAATTGTTGTGCTACAGATCCGGACATTGAAAACCAACAGGGAAAAGAGAATAATGTGTTATAAAAACTACCGTACATACCAACTGAAAATCACTGAAATCACCAGAATAGAATAAAATGTACTATATCACCGTAAAAACATATTTCCTGATACAAGGTTTGGTTAAAATACACTAAAAAAAATATTATAAAACTCGAAAACAAAAAAAAGAAGCTTCATGTAGAAAAATGATAATTGTAAGAACAAGTGACCTGTCCTCAACATTAAGAAAATCTTCAGTTTAGATGGTCGCATGAAACACTCTCCAGCCACGGCCATAAATTAGCGATGTGATTGTTTCCGTGTGCAGCTTTTCTGCATCATGTATATGTGTAGGAGCTGCATTCCTGCAAGACAGTTTTAGCGGGTGATAAACCTTGTGGATAATCCTCCATGTGTGCTTTGTGTGCGCCACACGGACAACACACAGATTAAGAATCGTTTGTCTGAGCAAGCCCAATGGGTGAGCTATCAACAAGATTTAAAGGGGTATTCCCATGTCCAAATCCTATCCCAGTGTGTAGAAGTTGTAATAATAATATTAGCAAATACCTCCAATTAGAAATGTAGTATAGTTCTCCTGATATAGCCATGTCTCTTACCTCATGTGCAGGGCATTGCAGGACCTTAGGTATCCATAGTTGTTACCATGAACAACTAACTATCACTATATGTGTGGACATAACCATGGATACCTAAGCTGCAATGCCCTGCACATGAGGTAAGAGACAAAGATATATCAGGAGAACTATACTACACTTCTAATTGGAGGTATTTGCTAATATTATTATTATTACACCTACTACATATTGGGATAGGATCTTGGAGAAGGGAATACCCCTTTAAGCAAATCATATAGTGTAAATACATGAGCCTCTTTAGTAAAAGTAAATAAGTAAAAATGTGACATTTCATTACTACGCACGCATTACAATAGAGTTTTCCCAATTACTGCTCAAACCTGCACAGGACATTGCACTAGTTCATGCAGCCGTCAACAAGCTCAAGGGGCAAGACATTATTATATGAATATATATTTATGTGGAAGTGATTAATGTACAAGGTAAAGTTACAAGAATAAGATTATTGAAGATAAGAGTTTGCTTCACTTTGTAACACAAATGTTTCTTTTTTTTCATTGTTTTAGAATATTTTGCCCTGAGGATTGTCAGGAACGCTCGGCACAAGTCTGGGGATCAGGAGTCTTTGCAGAAGTAAGGGGGGTGCACAAATATTTAGTCCTAATTGAAAGTGAATTTGCTTATTTTTGTAAAATAACGTTTCTTCATTTGTGATCTGCAGGATTCTGCCATTTGTCCAGCGGCCATTCATGATGGACATATGGACAACAGAGGAGGAAGAGTGATATTCCAGAAGAGGCCGGGACAGAGCAGCTATGACGAATCCACGAAGAATGGAATAACAACTAAGCGTAAAGGTCCAGCATTCGAATCATTTATATTGAGCTTGTCTTATGAATATGAAACCACCACGTACACAGAGTTCTCCTATACCGTGCCGCTGGAAGGTATGCCGGGGATACACAGTTACCTAATCAGGGATTTGTTTACCTGCTGCAAGTATCAATAATACTATAATTAAATTATACTTTCTGTTGTAGAAACGACCAAGGAATTTAAGCCAGGTAATAGTCCATTTTGTTGTACGATGCTCTCTACGGTACATCAGCGAAGTGTTTAATTCAAGGAAAACCATTCATTAAATGTTTATAGATATAATTGAAATATTTTGTAAATCAAATGAGAGGTTCCATACTTACCATTTTTTTTATTCTATATGCTCCATAACAAAAATATCCAAATCAGTCTTATGCAGGCGTCACACGAGGAGATCTATCGTGCGATAGGTCGTCGGGGTCACGGTTTTCATAACGCACATCCGGCATCGTTGGCGACGTCGTCCCATGTGACACCTACGAGCCATCGCAAATCGGTGACAAACCGTGTATCGTGTACTCGTCATTTATTTTTAAAAAATCGTTTATTTTACTTTGCCTTGGTTGTTCATCGTACCTGGGGCAGCACACATCGCTCCGTATGACACCCCGGGAGTGATGAACACAGCTTACCTGCGTCCCGCAGCTCCCGCCGGCTATGCGGAAGGAAGGAGGTGGGAGGAATGTTTACATCCCGCTCATCTCCGCCCCTCCGCTTCTATTGGCCGGCCACTGTGTGACGTTGCTGTGATGCCGAACGTCGCACCCCCTTCAGGAAGTGGCTGTTCGCCGCCCAGAGCGACGTCGCTCAGCAGGTAAGGACGTGTGACGGAGGTTAAATGACTTTGTGCGACTCGGGCAGCGATTTGCCTGTGACGCACAAACGACGGGGGCGGGTGCGATCGCACAATAGATCGCATCGTGTGATGCCCGCATTACTTACCCCCTACCCTGCATTTACCCTGTGACCACTGCAGCCAATTGCTAGACTTAAGGGTGCTTTACACAAGACAAACTATCGTGCGATGCATCATCGGGGTCACGGATTTCGTGACGCACATCCGGCATCATACACGACATCATTTCATGTAACACCTCTGAGCGACGCAGTATTGCTCACAAATCATGAGTCATGTACGCGTCGCTCAGTTCCATAATATCGTTTAATTACAATGGCGCTGATTGTTCATTGTTCCCGGGGCAGCACACATCGCAGTGTGTGACACCCCGGGAATGATGAACACATCTTACCTGCGTCCCGCGGCTCCCGCCGGCAATGCAGAAGGAAAGAGGTGCGCGGGATGTTTACATCCCGCTCATCGCCACCTCTCCGCTTTTATTGGCCGGCAGCTGTGTGACGTCGCTGTGATGCCGAACGTCCCTCCCCCTTCAGGAAGAGGATGTTCGCTGCCCACAGCGACGTCGCCCAGGAGGTAAGTGCGTGTGACGGGGGTTACTGACTTTGTGCGCCATGGGCAGTGCACAAAAGACGGGGGCGGGTATGATCGATCGTGAAATCGCACGATCGGTCGACCCGTGTAAAGCAGGCATTAAAGAGGTTGGCCACTACCTTAACATTGATGGCCTAACTTGAACAAACCCAAGGCCACTGCTGATCTTGTTTTTACTCAGAACCCCTTTAACATTTGGAAAGTTGCATCTCTGTATTTACAGTATTTAAACTAAACTATAGCATGTTTAGAAACCTTTACATTGGAGTGGTCACACGTTGGTTCTGATGATAACGTTGTCAAGGCTTCAATGTTTGCAGTGTCCAGGTTTTATAAGGTAAAGTATGTTTTAAATAGGATGCTGGGAAATAAAGCTGCCCACACATGAGAGATGAATATTGGCCGATTGAGCTTCTATTGTGCAGTGATTTGTCCTTACATTAGAGAAGTCAGGAATCGGAGCAGTCCTGTTGGATTACAAAGGTTAGCAGGGAAAATACAGGGAAAGATCCGTTATAAAATATCACTTTTGCAGAGATTATTGTTCTGTAGACTTCAATTTACAGTTTATACTTTTATTGCAATTGATGATGTTTTATTGTCTTATTACAGTTACAGCACATTGTGCAACGTCTGCAAAGGACCTGCCTGACCCTATTACCATGTAAGTTTATCTAATATAAGTAAGAGGATAGATCCATGCAGTAAGTCATTCTGTTCCAGAGTTCCATTGGCTAAGGCCGTTTTCATATGTTTATGAATCATGGACTGTGCTCGGATCACAATAACTGCCTCGTAGCTATCCTGTAAATGGCAGATATAAGGCAGTTAAGCTCAGATCAGGAAACCCAATAGATTTGTAAAACCGTCCTTAGTACTGATGGGCAAACCCGAACTGTAAAAGCCCGGGTCCACGCAGTTTCAAATGTACTTGAGTTCTGGGTCTGGAGTTCTCAGGGAAAAATATTGATCCAGATCTGGCAAATCGGAAAATAAAAAAAGGAAAAATAAAGAAAATAAGAATGAAGCCAGTGCTTCATACTTACCGAGGCTCCGGCGCAACTGTAACTGCTTCCTCGGCCACTCATTATCCTTCATTGCATATGCACTGCATTCCCTGGCCACCGGCATCTGTGATTGGTTGCAGTCAGACCCGCCCCACGCTGAGTGACAGTGTGTCTGACGGTTTCAATCACAGACCCTGTCTGTGGGTCTATTGTACACATTAAATAAAAAATTGGTATAGCGTCCCCCCATATTATGATACCCAGCACAGATAAAGAATGTGGCTACATATTGCAGCCCCCAGTCGTGCGCTTATCTTGACTGTGTATAAAAATAAACTTTTTTTTAAAATTATTTTAATAAATAATTTAAAAAACTGGTGTGTGGTCTCCCCAATTTTGATATCTAGCCATGATAAATCCCAGCAGCTGGGGTTGGTATTTTCAGGCTGCGGAGACCCATGCTTATTGGGGCCCCCCCAGAATAATAATAGTAGCCTGCAGCCTCCTTAGATGTGACAGTCCCGGCACTTTACCAAGCTTTTCCTAATTGCCCTGGTGTGGTTTCAATTGAGATAATAAGTGGTTAATGTCAGCTCATAGTTAACACTAAGCCCTAGATTAGTGATGGGGAGGGTCTATGAGACCCCCCCCTCCCATTCCTAATCTGTAAGTGAAAGTAAATAAACACAAACACTGAAAAAATTCTTTATTTGAAACAAAATACAAAAAAAAACCCATCTTTTCACCCCTTTATTAACCCCCAAAATACCCCTGCAGGTTCACCATGATCCACATGAAGTCTCACAAGGATTACAGCTCTGCTACATCTGAAGCTCACAGCAAGTGGCCATTGAACATGACTGCCCGCTGTGAGCTTCAGGTAGAGACTGAGTCAGCGGTGACGTCACTCAGGTGATTTGCAGTCACAGTTGGAGGTTCTTAGATCTACTGATTAAAATGAACTTTGTGGGAAATGAGATATGTTTTTGTTTTCTTTTTTAGAGGTGGAGGGGGCGCTCGATCTGAAAAAAATAAACATTCAAATAAATGATCAAACTTTTGTAATATTACTTGGCTTATAGTAAAGTCCCTGCTCTGCCTGTTTACTTCACAGAGTCCTGTGTCCTGGAGAATGTGACCGTCAGAAGGGAATGATCTGGGGCTCAGACGTCTATGCACAAGTGAGAATAAACAAATTCTAACACTCACAAAACATTATAAAATGGATGGAAATGAAGTAAAAGCAGACAAAGCATACAGCATTTCTTTTCTTAATTAGAAAACGTCATTTTCTTCAGCAAAATCATTTTTATGGACTGTTCTACCTTGTAAAATAAAAATAAAAACAAACAGTTTTTCCCATCATCTAAGCCACGAGTGTAGCTCTGAAATGTGTCATAAGCGTGAGGGGCTCTGCTCCATTCAGAGCCCGGCTTCAGGGTGGAGGGAGTCTCAGCGGCCGGACCCCACTGCTCCTCCTCGGGTGGGGGAAAATGTTTAGTGATGAAAATAAACCTTAGACTGGATAATACTTTTAATTATTTTACTTGAATCGGAGATAAACTGTACTGCTCCGAGCAGCCATCGGACAATCTACAGAACTTTCACTTCCAAATATTGCTTCCACCCCGCCTGTGTCGCCTGTGTCGCCTGTGTCGCCGGTGTCGCCTGTGTCGCCGGTGTCGCCTGTGTCGCCTGTGTCGCCTGTGTCGCCGGTGTCGCCTGTGTCGCCGGTGTCGCCTGTGTCGCCTGTGTCGCCTGTGTCGCCGGTGTCGCCGGTGTCGCCTGTGTCGCCTGTGTCGCCTGTGTCGCCTGTGTCAGAGCAATTATCTGCTGATGGGTGGGATGTGCAATCAGTGTTACCAGAATCTGACATTGCAGGGAATGAGAGAAATCTCTTTAACAAGGGAAATAGTAATAACCAGCTGCTAAATTTTTAATTGGCTGTGTTTAAAAAACAGAGGAACAGCACAACTGAGCGCTAAGAATAGAGTGTAAATTAGAGATGATTGTACTGCAGTCATTTTACATCTGCATGGTCACTGGGGAAATCTCTCTCTTTTGTAGAGTGTAAGCTCTTATGGTCAGTGGGGTCCTCTCTCTCCTGTAGAGTATAAGATCTTATGGTCAGTGGGGTCCTCTCTCTCTCCTGTAGAGTGTAAGCTCTTATGGTCAGTGGGGTCCTCTCTCTCTCCTGTAGAGTGTAAGCTCTTATTGTCAGCAGGGTCCTCTCTCTGCTGTCGAGTGTAAGCTCTTATGGTCAGTGGGGTCCCCTCTCTCTCCTGTAGAGTGTAAGCTCTTATGGTCAGTGGGGTCCCCTCTCTCTCCTGTAGAGTGTAAGCTCTTATGGTCAGTGGGGTCCTTTCTCTCCTGTAGAGTGTAAGCTCTTATGGTCAGTGGGGTCCTCTCTCTCATGTAGAGTGTAAGCTCTTATGTTCAGTGGGGTCCTCTCTCTCCTGTAGCATGTAAGCTCTTATGGTCAGTGGGGTCCTCTCTCTCCTGTAGAGTGTAAGCTCTTATGGTCAGTGCGGTCCTCTCTCTCCTGTAGAGTGTAAGCTCTTATGGTCAGTGGGGTCCTCTCTCTCCTGTAGAGTGTAAGCTCTTATGGTCAGTGGGGTCCTCTCTCTCCTGTAGAGTCTAAGCTCTTATGGTCAGTGGGATCCTCTCTCTCCTGTAGAGTGTAAGCTCTTATGGTCAGTGGAGTCATCTCTCTCCTGTAGAGTGTAAGCTCATGTGGCCAGTGGGGTCTTCTCTCTAGCTCATGTGGTCAGTGGAGTTCTCTCTCTCCTGTAGAGTGTAAGCTCTTATGGTTAGCAGGATCCTCTCTCTCTCCTGTAGAGTGTAAGCTCCTATGACAAGTGGGGCTTTCTCTTTCTCTCTTCCTTGTAGTCTGTGAGCTCTTATGGTCAGTGGAATTTTCTCTTCCCTGTAGAGTGTGAGCTCTTATGGTCAGTGAGGTCCTCTCTCTCCTGTAGAGTGTAAGCTCTTATGGTCAGTGGGGTCCTCTCTCTCCTGTAGAGTGTAAGCTTTTATGGTCTGTGGGTTCCTTTCTCTCCTGTAGAGTGTAAGCTCTTATAGTCAGTGGGGTCCTCTCTCTCCTGTAGAGTGTAAGCTCTTATGGTCAGTGGGGTCCTCTCTCTCCTGTAGAGTGTAAGCTTTTATGGTCTGTGGGTTCCTTTCTCTCCTGTAGAGTGTAAGCTCTTATAGTCAGTGGGGTCCTCTCTCTCCTGTAAAGTGTAAGCTCTTATGGTCAGTGGGGTCCTCTCTCTCCTGTAGAGTGTAAGCTCTTATGGTCAGTGGGGTCCTCTGAGAGGACTCCTCTCTCTCCTGTAGCGTGTAAGCTCTTATGGTCAGTGGGGTACTCTCTCTCTCCTGTAGAGTGTAAGCTCTTATGGTCAGTAGGGTCCTCTCTCCTGTAGAGTGTTAGCTCTTATGGTCAGTGGGGTCCTCTCTCTCCTGTAGAGTGTAAGCTCTTATGGTCAGTGGGGTTCTCTCTCTCCTGTAGAGTGTAAGCTCTTATGGTCAGTGGGGTCCTCTGTCTCCTGTAGAGTGTAAGCTCTTATGGTCAGTGGGGTCCTCTCTCTCCTGTAGAGTGTAAGCTCTTATGGTCAGTGGGGTCCTCTCTCTCATGTAGAGTGTAAGCTCTTATGGTTAGTGGCGTCTTCTCTCTCCTGTAGAGTGTAAGCTCTTATGGTCAGTGTGGTCCTTTCTCTCTCCTCTAGAGTGTAAGCTCTTATGGTCAGTGGGGTCCTCTCTCTCCTGTAGAGTGTAAGCTCTTATGGTCAGTGGGGTCCTCTCTCTCATGTAGAGTGTAAGCTCTTATGGTCAGTGGGATCCTCTCTCTCCTGTAGAGTGAAAGCTCTTATGATCAGTGGGATCCTCTCTCTCCTGTAGAGTGTAAGCTCTTATGGTCAGTGGGATCCTCTCTCTCCTGTAGAGTGTAAGCTCTTATTATTAGTGGGATCCTCTCTCTCCTGTAGAGTGTAAGCTCTTATGATCAGTGGGATCCTCTCTCTCTTGTAGAGTGTAAGCTCTTATGGTCAGTGCGGTCCTTTCTCTCTCCTGTAGAGTGTAAGCTCTTATGGTTAGTGGGGGTCTTCTCTCTCCTGTAGAGTGTAAGTTCTTATGGTCAGTGTGGTCCTTTCTCTCTCCTGTAGAGTGTAAGCTTTTATGGTCAGTGGGGTCTTCTCTCTCCTGTAGCGTGTAAGCTCTTATGGTCAGTGTGGTCCTTTCTCTCTCCTGTAGAGTGTAAGCTCTTATGGTTAGTGGGGGTCTTCTCTCTCCTGTAGAGAGTAAGCTCTTATGGTTAGTGGGGTCTTCTCTCTCCTGTAGAGTGTAAGTTCTTATGGTCAGTGTGGTCCTTTCTCTCTCCTGTAGAGTGTAAGCTTTTATGGTCAGTGGGGTCTTCTCTCTCCTGTAGCGTGTAAGCTCTTATGGTCAGTGTGGTCCTTTCTCTCTCCTGTAGAGTGTAAGCTCTTATGGTCAGTGTGGTCCTTTCTCTCTCCTGTAGAGTGTAAGCTCTTATGGTCAGTGGGTTCCTCTCTTTGTCCCCTCATATGTATTTTCTGAGCAATTACAAGCTTTTCAGTATTGAGATTCATGCAATTTTATTCTGTGAATCTAATTTTTGGGGAATATTTGAGAAAGTCGTCAGATTCTTATCTGTAGTCAAAATAATTAGTGAAATGAGAATATATTGCTGATCCAGCCAATAAATGTAACATACTAAAGAATGAAACAAATTCCCACAAAGCAAGCCCAGTGTGAATGTGACCATGGCTGTATTACTCTCCATTAGGAGTCTTCAGTGTGCGCATCAGCCATTCACGCAGGAAAACTAACGAACAAAGGGGGCAGTGCCATGATAGAAAAGAGACCTGCGCAGAGGAATTATGGCTCATCCACAAGAAACGGCCTCACATCCACGAGTCTGCGAGAGTCACTCGGGTCCTTCACATTCAGTTCATCGTTTGACTTCCAAACCACAACGAGCATAGAGACGGTCTTCAGCATCCCGGAATCAGGTAATCGTTAGCGGCTCAATGATTCCTCGCTGTGTATTCTAGACATTGTCTGACATTGTCTTTGTTGCTTTTACACTTATAACAGATGATACAGAGGGGTTCCAGCCAACAACAGGTAATTGCTTATTAATTTGTATATATAACATAACAATCCATAATTAGTAGATAGGCGACAAAGACACTTGTTTATGCTCACATTTTTCATGAGCTGAACTCAAAGATCTAAGACTTTTTCTAGGTACAAAAGGTCTTCTTTTCTCTCAAATATTGGTCACAAATTTGTCTAAATAAGTGTTAGGGACCCCGTATCCTTTGCTGAGATAATCCATCCCCGTCTAAGGGGCAGCATATCAAGATGCTGATTAGACAGTATGATTATTGCACAGGTGCGCCTTAGGCTGGCCACAATAAAAGGCCACTCTAAATTGGTCTGTTTTATCACAGCATACAATGCCACAGATGTCACATGTTTGGAGGAAGCGTGCAAGTATCATGTTGGCTGCAGGAATGGCCACCAGAGCTGTTGCCCGTGAATTATACGTTCATTTCTCTACCATAAGGCGTCTCCATAGGTGTTTCAGAGAATTTGGTAGTACATTCGACCGGCCTCACAACTTCAGACCACGTGTAACCACAGCAGCCCTGACCATTACATTTCTTCCATTTTATTAATAGCAATCATGTAACAGTTCTCTGTGGCAGTCTATACCTGTATGAAGCCTATTTTTTCTTTTTCTAGTCGCAGGTACTTGTAAGTTAACAGCGAAGCAGTTACCTGCATCAATCACTAAGTAAGTATGACAATATTACTGCAAACTCTCGCCTTGTACAAACCAATAAATGTGTTCTGAATCGTTGCCAAAAAGAGATACTGCGCACAAGAAACCTAATCAATAAACAGTTTGGTACAATATCTGCCGGCGTCCATGCTTTGCAAAGTGTGGATGTATTCACCGTGTACATTTCTCCCTGTTACAGAGTGATTTGTCCTCCTGGATGTGTAAATGAAGATCTGTGGGGAACCGATATCTACACCGATGTAAGCCGCACAGCTTTAATATTACACACTACAGGATATATATATATAATTTTTTTTTTTTATTTAGCTGTCAAATGTTTATTGATATTTTTCACATTTTTGCGCCTTTCCTATAGGAATCATTGGTCTGTACAGCTGCTGCACACACAGGATTTGTCAATCCAGAAAGTGGAGGAGATGTTATTGTACAGAAGAAGCCAGGACATGACGGCTACATACAATCCACTAGATATGGAGTCACTTCCAAGAGTCGGGGCCCATGGTCGGGATCATTTGTATTAAGCAAAACATTCGAATATCTATCATTAAGGCATAAGGATATTCCACTCAACTCTTTACAGAAAGGTAATATGAGATTGTGGCGATAATGATATTTAAAAGACACCCAAGTTCTTATTAGTCCACAGTATTTTCCATATAAGTTCATTACAAGGCGGCTATTACTATGGCCCTTCACTTTCTTCTTGCTGAGATAGAGGTAGACAACAACTTGAGTTTCTAACATAAACAGAAATTACAAACTGGGTATCTATAGAAGGGATTTGAAAGTATAAAGTCATGTAACTGCAATAGCATTGACATCAAAGAGTTATAATGTCACAAGTGTCCGTCATGCTTGAGAGACTTGTGACAACGTGGGGACAGGAGCTACACTTTGCTCTCTGATTTTGAATGTGTTTTGCTTTCTGCTGGTGCAGCAAGGGTTAATGACATTTTGCTTGCTAGAATCTCCTGGTTAGTTCTCCTCAGGTGCAGTTGGTTTGTGACCACTCCCAGCTCCTTTAAATAGTCACATGATCCATCACCTGATGCCGGTAATAGTATCTTATTCTGTTTCTGGCAATTTTGGAAGGAGGTGGAGCTGCTGGTGTTATGCTGCAGGAGCTTAGCTGTTACAATGCTACATTTTGGAGCCTAATCGGCTGTAGCCTTGGTGTCTGGCTGCAGCAGGGAAGATTGTTTGTATATCCTTTTGTCTATGTAACCCTGTTTGTCCTCCTTCCTCTCTGTGTCGTTACCTTAGTTGTTATGTCTAGAGTACTCACCGGCCTTGTCACAATCAAGAATGAGTGGAGAAGACCGTAAGATACTGGGCATGTGACGGCGATGAGAGGAGGGACTCATATAGGTTATGTTAGGAGACCTCAGGGACCAGGCACATATTAGTGTCTAGTGGTAGCATATACTCTGCTCCCTATTGTCAGGGTCCTCCTCTCCTTTACCATCCTCGTTGATACCCATGTATTTTGTAGTGTACAGGACGGTCGTTGGTCTATGCACATCTGTTATGCCATGTGTCAGACATTCGCCAGTCCAAGCGTGACATATTCTCCTTACAAAAAAAAAAACAAAACAGAAAATCCACGGGAGTGATAGCTTGCTGATTGCTGGATTCTAACCACTGTGGTGCCCAGAAATCACAAGAATGGAGCTCTGGCCCCCCGTCTTGCATACAGAGCGCATAATCAGCCTCTGCTCCATTCACAGTCAAAGGGACCCCCATAAATAGATGAGTACAGTCCTCAGCTTTCTCCATCAGATTCATAAAAAAATGAATGAAGTGTTGGTTGCCCGTGCACACGTCTCCTCTATTAAAGATGGGGACTGAAGTGTCACATTTGTTTAGATAGCTGCAGATCCCATTGGTCAAACCTTCAGAGATCAGGAAGTTATAATGTATCCTATGGCTAGGGGATAACTTGTTTTTTGGGGGATAACCTTTTAATTCAAGCAATCTCCATGTGTCTCGCTGCAGCCAGGGGAAAATGAGGGCTGAAAAGTCTGATGTGAACCGGCAGATCGGAAAAACTGCGATAAACAGTGCAGTAGCTCAGTTGTATCTGCAATATGGAAATATTTGATAAGTACATTTCTTATGTGAAGGAGGAAATAGGAGGTATTATAAATGACTGACATATTAGAGAAAACTCCGTGTCATTGCGAGACCGGCCAGCTAATGTGAATGGCGGCCTCCGACTCTGTCAACGGAGAAAAGGATCGGGCTTGTTACATCTTATCCTCTGGCTCTTTCCTTTTCCAATGAGAGAATCTGTGACCCAAGGTGTCTGGGAGCGGCTTTCGCACTCTCATTGCTCCTATTGTTAGTCATGAAGCTGAGATTCACTTTTTACGGATTCTTAGGTTTGCAATAGTAAATCGTGAAAGTAAATCTTCATACTTGAAGACTCTAACAACTTTGTTTGGAACGTGATATACATTTGCCATATTACCTGAGCCACTTCACTTACAAGTTGGCACAATCTGAATAAACGAGAAGCGAAGCAAATGGGGAACGTGTTTATTTCTTAAAAAAAATCTAAGACACTTCTACATCTGCTTTTTCTTTGTTTTAGTTAATGGACACTGTGGCTACACAGCCATGCAGCTGCCTGCCCCAACCACTCTGTAAGTACTAGATAAATAATAAAGGTGGGACTAATTGAATACTAATGGTGGGGTTAATCTTTTTGCAGATTAAAGGGGTGGTTCACTACGCTACAATAGTGGCCACATCCCTGTAAAACTGATAGGGAAGATTTTTTTCTAAATACATTGATATTTCGGTCTACTCATCCCCATGAATTGACCCCCCCCCCCGGGCTCCGTGACCTTTGAGATCCGGTGATGTCACGTCAACTTCAAGTTGACCTGAGATCACCGCAGCGGCCCCAGTCTCTGTGATTGACTGGGCTGTAGGCGGCGTTTCACCATTCATCACAGCGTAGCATGTCACGCGCTCTCTCCTTCACTGCAGAACTCCACAAGCAGGAGCGGTGTTGGGCTGTGATGCCGTGCTGTGACGAGCAGTGAAATGCCACCCACATCCCAGTCACTCAAGAAGACTGGGGCCTACCGTGGTGATGTCAGGTCAACTGGAAGCTGACGTGATATCTCCAGATCCCACTTCATGGGGATGAGCAGACTGCAATAGCACCGCTCAGGCAGAATTGGCTGAACAATGTATTTAGCCTTCCCTATCAGTTTAGTGAACCACCTCTTTAAGGAGTCTTAAAGTAAAATTAAGGGCAAAAGCTAAAAGATACAGCTATTGTCCTGAGGGAAGTTCAAGCATTCCCCATGATGCAATAAATTTGACTTCTTCCAATAAATATTAATATGTTACAACTTTATTCTTTCAGTGTTATTTGTCCAAAGGGTTGCCTTGCACAGAAAAAAAATGTCTGGGGATCCAAAACTTATGCACAGGTGAGATATCACTAAATTAAGTATTCATATATATTTGTATTTCTTATTTCCAGAATTATGTAATATTTGCAATATTTGTAGGAGTCCTCTGTATGTGCGGCGGCCATTCATGATGGAAAAATTACAAATGATGGGGGTGAGTTCATAGTACAGAAGCACCCCGGACAAGACAAATATGAATCTTCTACAAAACATGGAATAACAACGAAAAGTCGCGGTTCCTCCTCTGGATCATTTGTCTTCCTCTCGTCACATGAATTCCAGCGCACTCTCTATACCCAAAATTCTTACAAGCTACCAAAGACAGGTAAGTGCAGTCAGCACCCAGATAAGACCATTAACACAAAGAATCCGGAAATTGGGGCAAAATGACTTAGATGAGTTATACGGGAATTTTTTTTTCCCAGCGTCTAAGAACATAACAACAGGTTGTTGCTAACTATCTGCCTGTTCTGCCTTGCACCATTCTTTCCCAGCTCAGGCAGCAATTCTCCTCCTTCCTTTAACCTCAAATCAACAGAGCAGTGCTTTTTCTTCTGATCTGCTCTGTCAATGGGATGTACGTCATGCTGATTGACAGTCAGCTCCCTGCAGTTAGGCAGCGGGGAGCCAGCTCTCAATTAGCATGATATCGGCAGTGTTGCCCTGTCAATAGAAGAGAGTGGAAGGGCAAGAGCTGCTCTGTCGACATGACATCACTATAAACAGGAGAATCGCAGTGAATGATCAAATCCTCGGAGGGTAGAACATGAAAATAGAAACACCTACCTGCCAGTAAGTTCTCAGCCCCATAGCAAAAATAAAATAAAAAAAAAATAACGTTCCAGATAACCCCTTTAGCAATTCACTGTAGAGTGATGGATAAACTATTACTGAAACCAGAACATTTGACCTGGTCCATTATATTCAGTTGTGCAGTTCTGTTATAAGGTTTCTGATAAGATTTTAAGATATTTAAAATGACTTCTACAAAATGATATATCTGCTCTTTGTGACGGGATCTTATCAGACCTGACGAATACTGTTCATTTTGTCTTTAGGAGACATAAATTGGGATCTGGATTCAGGAGCAGGTAATATGTCACCATTTGTTTAGAGAAGCAGTAAATCATTGTTACTATACTTAGATAATTTATTTATGTTTTATACATTCCGACAGAAATGAAATGGGAAGCCGCAGTAGCAGGTAATATTGAAAATGAAACATCACATGACCTTTTTCTCCCCTCCTAGGGCGGCATGGACAGGTCAATCTGTACCAGAATGATTATTATAAGGTTCTGCCCCTTTATTACATGTACAGTGGGTGTGCGCAGTCACTGTCTGCAGCGGTCTCAGGAGCTGAGCCCACTATATACAACTCCGGTGGCAGCTGCAGTATACAGCAAGTACCTGATAGCCAGCTCCTATCACAAAACGTTAACCTTGTGGATCAGGGGTCTCAAACTCTGCTGCGTATAAGGGCCGCACATAGAAAAAAAATATCTTGGGGGAGCCGCATTCTTTGCAGGACAAAGTGATATTTTTATTGGCACCATTTCTTTTAAATACACTTTTGGAGCACAGTTTTTGAACATTTTTCGATTGGTTATTATTTATTACATGGTTTTTATATATATATAGATATAGATATATATATATATATATATATATATATATATATATATATATATATATAAAAATTTTCATGGTGAAAAAAATTCATGCTTTATTTTGTTTTGTTTTTTTTTTCTTTACGTTTTGTCCTCGTTTTGTAAGTAATATTGCATTACAATTAGCACCGTATAGTAATTTTGGCCAACATCTTGTAGTAATGTTCCCATGCTGGTCCTCATCTTTTAGTAATGTCCCCCATCCTGTTCCCCTTCTTATAGTAATGTGCCCATCCTTCTCCCCATCCTAGTAATGTGCCCATCATTGTTCCCGTCCTAGTAATGTGCCCATCCTGTTCCTTTTCTTATAGTAATGTGCCCATCCTTGTCCCCATCCTAGTAATGTGCCCATCATTGTTCCCGTCCTAGTAATGTGCCCATCCTTGTCCCCATCCTAGTAATGTGCCCATCCTTGTCCCCATCCTAGTAATGTGCCCATGCTTGTCACCATCCTAGTGATGTGCCCAGCGTTGTCCCCATCCTAGTAATGTGCCCATCATTGTTCCTGTCCTAGTAATGTGCCCATCCTTGTCCCCCTCCTAGTAATGTGCCCATCCTTGTCCCCCTCCTAGTAATGTGCCCATCCTTGTCCCCATCCTAGTAATGTGCCCATGCTTGTCCCCATCCTAGTAATGTGCCCATCCTTGTCCCCATCCTAGTGATGTGCCCACCATGTGCCCATCCTAGTAATGTGCCCAGCGTTGTCCCCATCCTAGTAATGTGCCCAGCTTTGTCCCCATTCTAGTAATGTGCCCAGCGTTATCCCCATTCTAGTAATGTGCCCAGCATTGTCCCCATCCCAGTAATGTGCGCAGCATTGTCCCCATCCTAGTAATGTGCCAATCCTTGTCCCCGTCCTAGTAATGTGCCCATCCTTGTGCCCATCCTAGTACTGTGCTCATCCTTGTCCCCATCCTAGTAATGTGCCCATCCTTGTCCCCATCCTAGTACTGTGCCCATCCTTGTCCCCATTATAGTAATGTGCCCAGTATTGTCCCCTTTTACTAATTTGCCCATGCTGGTCCTCTACATGTAGCAATGCACCTTTTACTGGTCCATCCTGTAGTAATGTCCCCTATTGTGTCATTATTCACTCACACACACATGTCCTCTGTTCCCAATGTTTCCTCTAAGCTGCTTCTTGCAGCCGCAGGCCCGTGGCCGCCTTGATAATCACGGCTGGTGTATGGGGCCTGCCATCATCAGCGCTTTATTTCAGATGAATGATCTCCGGTTCTGCGCAGAATCCAGCTCTCTGGCCGGCGTCTGCCATAGTAATAGGTTTTCAATCAGAGGCCAGCAGGTGACATCACACTCGTCACCTACTATCCTCTGATTAGCCGCTCCTGCTATTAGAATAGCTGTTTAGAAAGCTTGACTCAGCGCCGGCAAAACATGCATCTCGAAATAAAGCTCTGGACTGCAGTGGCTGTGATTGTCAAGAGAGCCACGGTCCTGCAGGCCACAAGAAGCAGCCTGAGGGGCCACGTGCAGCCCGTGGGCCGTGTGTTTGAGACCTCTGTGGTAGATGCTGCTGTGAATTGTGACATTGGCAGTTAACAAGATGCAACTAATGAAGATTCCTATGCCCATCCACCGCTGCGACACTCATACGACTCCATAGACCAACATTTTAAAACTTATGGCTATAAAACTTACATAAATTTGGCATGACCATATCTGTGCGTACGTGTAGGCAAAACCTAAGGAACAAAGCTGTATTAATTTCATTATTTAAAGTAGAATTCATTCATTCATTCAGTTATAAATTTTTTTTTTATTTTTACTTCCCCTGAACTTTCACCGAGTATTATTCCAGTATTCGTCACTGCAAGAAAATGCTGGGGTCCCATTGACGTATATTTAGTTCATTATTCGTGATGATGAGTATTGGGATAGCACCTAACACAAATAGTTATTATCGCCCATCACTAGAAATTACTTATTATTTATTCGGATAGATAATACAGAAAAGGAAGATGCTGCTTTACCCTAATTTTATATATAGATATATATATATAGTAGATGGTCTTTCTTGCAGTCACATGGGGCTTTGACACTTTAATGAGTATATTATATCCTTATAAAGTCTATATTTATAAACGTCATAAATATGTTTATTCCGAACAGATATGAAATGGGATGTGAGTGAAGGAGCAGGTAATATTGTGTTCTTTATTTACTGAAATTGTAAAACAATTGGAAAATAATTAGAAAAAAAATTATATAAAATAAAATAAAAATGGTTTCATATAATCCAAACTTGTTCATCAATAAAATAAATAATTTTAAAACTACTTGTAATTGCTACTATCCTTTTCTAACCTTAGAGATTAATTATTTATGTTTTATACATTTTGACAGAAACTAAATGGGAAGCCGCAGTATCAGGTAATATTGAGATTAAACATCACACAACGTTTCTCCCACCTCCTAGAGCGGCATGGACAGGTCAATCTGTAGAGAATGCTTATTTTAAGCTTCAGCCCCTTTATTACATGTGCAGTGGATGTGCGCAGTCACTGTCTGCAGCGGTCTCAGGAGCTGAGCCCACTATATACAACTCAAGCAGCAATACCTGATAGGCAGCTCCCATCACACAGATTAACCGTATAGATGCTGCAGTGAATTGTGACATTGACAGATAAAGTTAGGCATAATGAAGCTTCCTGCGCCTCCACCTCCTCGGTCACTAATACAACTCCATAGACCTAAATGTTACAGTTATGGCTGTAAAACCTATATAAATTTGGACATCTCTACTGACTCGGAGAACACGGTTTGCAGGTATTTTTTAAGCATAAAGAAAAAACCTAAGAAACAACAGTAACATTGCTTTGTTTATTTTATTTTTTTTATTTTTACTTCCCCTGAACTTAGAATTTTGTTTCCATTTTTAATACTATTAGTATGGTATAATGAAAATGAATAATGTCAATTAATACAACTCATCCCACAAAAAGCCCTCACATGGCCACATAAAAGACATATAGAATATTTGCTCTTGGAAGGAGGGAAGGAAAGAGCAAAACTGGAAAATCGTCCATTCCTTAAGATGTTTATGTAGTTTGAATGGGAAACGAGTAGTGATGGGCGAATAGTGAGTATTCGTGTTTGGACAATGCTCACCGAATACCGAGTACTATTCCCGCATTCATCAAGACAAGAAAAGTGCTGGGGTTCCTGATTGACTTGCATTAGGTTCATTATTTGTGTCAAATACCGGAATATTACTGTGAGATTCATTACGAATAATCCAAACGCAAATAGTTACTATTCACCCATCACTAGAAATGACTAAATATGTAGGAAAGATACTCAATATAGAATCGGAAGATGCTAATTTACCCTAATTATATATATTGTAGATTGTCTTTCTTGCATTTACATGGGGGTTGGACACTTTAATGGCTTTATATCTTTCCATTTTTATAAACCTCACAAAAATCTTTATTCCAAACAGACATGAAATGGGATGTGAATGAAGGAGCAGGTAATATTGCGTTCTTGATTTACTGAAATTGTAAAGCAATTGTAAAATACGTAGAAAAAATTAAACATTAAAATAAATATAGTTTCGTAATACAAACTCGTTCATCAATAAATTAAATAATTTTGAAACTAGCTGTAATTTCCACTATCATTTTCTAACCTGGTTTGGTAAGGAAATCTTTGTGACTTGATTTCTATGGTCCGCGTTATAATGTGTAGCAATTTTAGGTGTTATAACATGAGCAGTGGAATGGATGGCTCCGGCATCAACGTCATTACAACTCACATTTATTATAAACGTTTAAAAAATACCATAATGGTAAAGAAAATGTATCCGGGAAAATCCATGAATAGGTGCAAGGTAGAGACTTGCGCGTTTCAGACGAGCCCGTCCTTATACATAGGTGATATACTTACATGGGCAAGGTGGAGAACTAATGCAGACAAATCTGAACTCTTATCCTTCTAGGTTGTAACATGAGGTTATTATTTTGTATAAAGTTAACCTTTTTGGCGCTGACATATTTTATTTTCTCTATATCTTAACAGGAAAAGATTTGGAAGCTTCCCCACCATCGGGTATGTATGGCTAAGAAATTACATTATATATCATAATCAACATCTTGGAATCTACATAACTTCCTTTTATTTTAAGAAATATACTTTAATCTTAGCTAATCTTTGAGCTATAACATTTTAAAGTGAATGGCAATTATTTTGTGATCCCACACTTAATAATTAGGGAATGTGTCAACAGAAATTACTTTTCTTCAGGTTTTGTTTCACATTTTAATTTTTTATTATTTTGACATTATTTACATATAGTGATCTTTATGATTAACCCTTTCACGACAAAGCCTGTTTTCACCTTCCTGACAAGCCAATTTTTTTAAAATTTTGACCAGTGTCAAAACGTGACCCCATTTAGTGGGACAGGCATAGCCAAGGGGTGCCTGACAGTATCTGGGGAAACAATATTGGGGAATTCTCCATTAAGGATGTTATAAAAATGTAGGAAATCTCATGACTAATGATGAACAACAATGGTGTGAGTGCCCACATAGAGCCAATAAGGATGTTTCCCACCAAAATTGTCTGCAATTTTCATCTAAAAGTAGATAAACACTTTACCCGGCTCAGTCACCTAAAATGCAAACCTTCCAGCTGCTCTTTATTTCTATCACCTGCTCCTGTCAGTTACGCTCTTTACATATTCTTACATCTTGTTTTTTAGTTGATGGAAACTGTTTTTACAAAGCCCTGCAATTACCTGCTGAAATAAACCTGTAAGTATTAGTGTCATACAACAGGTGAAATGATCAGTTTGTAGATTTCAAGTGAAATTATTTATATAAAATGTGCCGCTTGGTGCAAGACCTATTCTAATCATACAACTTCATTCTTTTAGTGTTATGTGCCCTCCGGGTTGCCTTACACATAATGGAGATGTTTGGGGATCTGACACTTATGCCCAGGTAAGATATCATTTATCATAATAATAAAATCCGCTTTATTTACTTTTTTGTGCTCCAGCGCTGACTCTACACGTTATATCTAAATCTATGTCTGCAATATTTTCCGTCTCTAGGAGTCCTCGGTATGTGCCGCTGCCATTCATACTGGAGAAATTGACGACAAAGGGGGAAAAATAGTAGCCATGAAAAAGCCAGGACAGGACAAGTACGAATCGTCTACAAGAAATAGAATAACCACAAAAAGTCGCGGCCGGTCATCCGGATCATTTGTTCTCATGTCCTTCCGTGAATTCCAGAGATTTTACTATTCCAAAATTTCTTATCAGGAACCAAAGCCAGGTAACTGCAGTCCGCTCACAGATAAGATCCTTTATATGTTGTCCACTTTATTTTAACAAATGTTATTTTTGTGACACTTACTAATAAATAAATATTACAAAAAAGCAACATATTTTCCACGCACAATGTTTTTTGATTGGAAGTGGGTAATTAACAGTTCTGGTCACATACTTAATTGGCCATTTTGGGAACAGGGGAGCTGTGCAGTCTGGGTAAGACGGTACTAACCAATAGAGATGAGCGAACCCCAGGTTTGGTGTCCGGAGTTCATACCACACACAAACTTTACAAGAAAAACAGAGTTGGTGTTCAGAGTTCAGGGGCTTTACGTATGCAACCAACTCACGCGAGCATCGCTGTGCTCGGGTACGCTCAGTGCTCAGCCCAGTACATGCCGCTTGCATTGTCTGATTGGCTCGTACTGGGCGTAACAGCATTATCGGATGTAGTGTGCACCAAACAAAACAAGAATGGAAAACCTCGTCCACCCACCCCCGGAAGCGATCTGTTTATGACTGGCTGCATATAGTCAGAGACCCCAACTACCCAAATAGTAATTTCCACTGGGATTCAAGTCAAGTCCAGGTCCAAACCAAACTTTATCTAAAGACCGGCTGAACCCACCGAACCGAACTTCCACGGGTCAACTCATCTTTAGTCATTTATCAAAACCGTTTAAAAAATAGTTTTTGTTGCCCATATTAACTCATCACTCTAACGCTTCACCCCCATCAGGTATACATGTTGCAACAAACAGAATATATATACTGTATGGATAAAATTTGTCTGACTGCCCACTTGGACTCAAGAGGGAATGGTTTCTCCCAAGAGGCAAATTGGTGGCAATGTCCTCCAAAAATAGAAAACCCTTTATCTGCATTATTTGCACACATAATAAAATGGAAATAGTTGGAAGCATCAAATGTTCCTTTCTCTTATACTTGCCTTAAGTATTCTTCCTTTTTTTCTTTTAGTTGATGGAAGCTGCGTTTACACGGCCACGCAACTACCTGCCCAAGTCAATCTGTAAGTGCTAATTTAGTCCCATAGGTGAAACAGATGAGTTTACACACGTGTGTATCTATATATATATATATATATATATATATATATATATATATATATGTATGTATCTGTATACTCTCTTTGTTGCTTCTTCTTTCTCCAATAAATATTAACTTACAATTCTATTACTTTAGTGTTACTTGCCCTTCCGGTTGCCTTACACAGAAGGACAAGGTTTGGGGATCAGAAACGTTTGCACAGGTGAGATATGATCTATCTCTTAATTCAGGATTTCAGCGCTCCAGGAACTGATACATCACAATGAATGCTGTAAAAATAGAAATTAAAAAAAATAACAATATTGGAATTGCATTTTTTTCACCATTTCACAAAACTTTTTATAAAAAATTTCACCGTTTTCCTATACAATACATAATAAAATGAATGGTGTATTTCAAAACTGCAACTCTTAATAACACCAATATAGTATAGATAAAAATCCTATATAGGGTCTCATACAAATACATAAATCAAATAACCCACAAAAAAAATTGCTATAACTAAATATCACCAGAAAATATAATAAGCTTTATTAGTACAAAGCAATGAAAAAAAACCTATAGGTGAAACATATATAAAACCATGATCTAGTCCACGCAATGGAAAGGAAAAGGACTTAGGTGGCAGAGCAAATCAAGAACCCCAGAATAAACCAAAGGTAGAGCTGAGACTTGTGGCAATGTGTATGGTACAAATATAAATATACTTAAATATATAAGTAGCGATGCAGTGTGGTAAAGGTTAAATACTAACTATGTTGTTTGGTAGCATGGCAGTGTGGTAAGGGTTAAAAGTTAATTAATGCTAACTCTGCTGTTATGTAGTGAAGGCATTGTGGTAAGGGTTAAAACCTAATTGCTGCTATGTAGCATGCAGGGAAGGTGAGGGTTAAATCCTTGTCCTGCATGTGTTGATTACAAATGCAGCTGAAATGTTTTGGATGCGACCATGCATGTGAGCACTCTGGGGGTGCTCAGAGAGGGCCTCTAGGAGATGGCTGCACGTGAAAGCCAGGAGAGATAGTGTCTGAATGATGTCTCAAGGAGAGCGAGTCTCTGAGGAAGCTGCAGGAGGCGGCTGGGGATAGAGAATGTCTGAATGATGTCTCGGGGAGAGCGAGTCTCTGAGGAAGCTGCAGGTGGCGGCTGGGGACAGAGAATGCCTGAATGATGTCTCAAGGAGAGCGAGTCTCTGAGGAAGCTGCAGGTGGCGGCTGGGGATAGAGAATGTCTGAATGATGTCTCAAGGAGAGCGAGTCTCTGAGGAAGCTGCAGGTGGCGGCTGGGGATAAAGAATGTCTGAATGATGTCTCGGGGAGAGTGAGTCTCTGAGGAAGCTGCAGGTGGCGGCTGGGGAAAGAGAATGTCTGAAAGGTACCTCAAGGTGAGCGAGTCTCTGAGGAAGCTGCAGGTGGCGGCTGGGGACACAGAATGTCTGAATGATGTCTCGGGGAGAGCGAGTCTCTGAGGAAGCTGCAGGTGGCGGCTGGGGACAGAGAATGCCTGAATGATGTCTCAAGGAGAGCGAGTCTCTGAGGAAGCTGCAGGTGGCGGCTGGGGACAGAGAATGCCTGAATGATGTCTCAAGGAGAGCGAGTCTCTGAGGAAGCTGCAGGTGGCGGCTGGGGACAGAGAATGCCTGAATGATATCTCGGGGAGAGCGAGTCTCTGAGGAAGCTGCAGGTGGCGGCTGGGGACAGAGAATATCTGATGTCTCAAGCAGAGCGAGTCTCTGAGGAAGCTGCAGGTGGCGGCTGGGGACAGAGAATTTCTGAAAGGTATCTCAAGGTGAGCGAGTCTATGAGGAAGCTGCAGGTGGCGGCTGGGGACAGAGAATGCCTGAATGATGTCTTAAGGAGAACGAGCCTCTGAGGAAGCTGCAGGTGGCGGCTGGGGAGAGAATGCTTGAATGATGTCTTAAGGAGAGCGAGTCTCTGAGGAAGCTGCAGGTGGCGGCTGGGGACAGAGAATGCCTGAATGACGTCTTAAGGAGAACGAGCCTCTGAGGAAGCTGCAGGTGGCGGCTAGGGACAGAGAATGTCTGAATGATGTCTCAAGGAGAACGAGCCTCTGAGGAAGCTGCAGGTGGCGGCTGGAGACAGAGAATGCCTGAATGATGTCTCGGGGAGAGCGAGTCTCTGAGGAAGCTGCAGGTGGCGGCTGGGGACAGAGAATATCTGATGTCTCAAGCAGAGCGAGTCTCTGAGGAAGCTGCAGTTGGCGGCTGGGGACAGAGCGTGCCTGAATGATATCTCGGGGAGAGCGAGTCTCTGAGGAAGCTGCAGGTGGCGGCTGGGGAGAGAATGCTTGAATGATGTCTCATGGAGAGCGAGTCTCTGAGGAAGCTGCAGTTGGCGGCTGGGGACAGAGAATGTCTGAATGATGTCTCAAGGAGAGCGAGCCTCTGAGGAAGCTGCAGGTGGCGGCTGGGGTCAGAGAATGTCTGAATGATGTCTCGGGGAGAGCGAGTCTCTGAGGAAGCTACAGTTGGCGGCTGGGGACAGAGAATGCCTGAATGATATCTTAAGGAGAACGAGCCTCTGAGGAAGCTGCAGGTGGCGGCTGGGGAGAGAGAGTGCCTGAATGATGTCTCATGGAGAGCGAGTCTCTGAGGAAGCTGCAGGTGGCGGCTGGGGAGAGAATGCTTGAATGATGTCTCATGGAGAGCGAGTCTCTGAGGAAGCTGCAGTTGGCGGCTGGGGACAGAGAATGTCTGAATGATGTCTCAAGGAGAGCGAGTCTCTGAGGAAGCTGCAGTTGGCGGCTGGGGAGAGAATGCTTGAATGATGTCTCAAGGAGAGCGAGTCTCTGAGGAAGCTGCAGGTGGCGGCTGGGGAGAGAATGCTTGAATGATATCTTAAGGAGAACGAGCCTCTGAGGAAGCTGCAGGTGGCGGCTTGGGACAGAGAATGTCTGAATGATGTCTCGGGGAGAGCGAGTCTCTGAGGAAGCTGCAGTTGGCGGCTGGGGAGAGAATGCTTGAATGATGTCTCATGGAGAGCGAGTCTCTGAGGAAGCTGCAGGTGGCGGCTGGGGAGAGAATGCTTGAATGATGTCTCATGGAGAGCGAGTCTCTGAGGAAGCTGCAGTTGGCGGCTGGGGACAGAGAATGTCTGAATGATGTCTCAAGGAGAGCGAGTCTCTGAGGAAGCTGCAGTTGGCGGCTGGGGAGAGAATGCTTGAATGATGTCTCAAGGAGAGCGAGTCTCTGAGGAAGCTGCAGGTGGCGGCTGGGGAGAGAATGCTTGAATGATATCTTAAGGAGAACGAGCCTCTGAGGAAGCTGCAGGTGGCGGCTTGGGACAGAGAATGTCTGAATGATGTCTCGGGGAGAGCGAGTCTCTGAGGAAGCTGCAGGTGGCGGCTGGGGACACAGAATGTCTGATGTCTCTGGGAGAGTGAGTCTGTGAGGAAGCTGCAGGTGGCAGCTTGGGACAGAGAATGTCTGAATGATGTCTCGGGGAGAGCGAGTCTCTGAGGAAGCTGCAGGTGGCGGCTGGGGATAGAGAATGTCTGAATGATGTCTCGGGGAGAGCGAGTCTCTGAGGAAGCTGCAGGTGGCGGCTGGGGACACAGAATGTCTGATGTCTCTGGGAGAGCGAGTCTCTGAGGAAGCTGCAGGTGGCAGCTGGGGAAAGAGAATGTCTGAATGATGTCTCAAGGAGAGCGAGCCTCTGAGGAAGCTGCAGGTGGCGGCTGGGGATAGAGAATGTCTGAATGATGTCTCGGGGAGAGCGAGTCTCTGAGGAAGCTGCAGGTGGCGGCTGGGGACACAGAATGTCTGATGTCTCTGGGAGAGCGAGTCTCTGAGGAAGCTGCAGGTGGCAGCTGGGGAAAGAGAATGTCTGAATGATGTCTCGGGGAGAGCGAGTCTCTGAGGAAGCTGCAGGTGGCGGCTGGGGATAGAGAATGCCTGAATGATGTCTCAAGGAGAGCGAGCCTCTGAGGAAGCTGCAGGTGGCGGCTGGGGACAGAGAATGTCTGAATGATGTCTCAAGGAGAGCGAGCCTCTGAGGAAGCTGCAGGTGGCGGCTGGGGACAGAGAATGCCTGAATGATGTCTCAAGGAGAGCGAGTCTCTGAGGAAGCTGCAGGTGGCGGCTTGGGACAGAGAATGCCTGAATGATGTCTCAAGGAGAGCGAGTCTCTGAGGAAGCTGCAGGTGGCGGCTGGGGACACAGAATGTCTGATGTTTCTGGGAGAGTGAGTCTCTGAGGAAGCTGTAGGTGGCGGCTGGGGACAGAGAGTGCCTGAATGATGTCTCAAGATGAGCAAGTCTCTATGGAAGCTGCAGGTGGCGGCTGGGGATAGAGAATGTCTGAATGATGTCTCGAGGAGAGCGAGTCTCTATGGAAGCTGCAGGTGGCAGCTGGGGAAAGAGAATGTCTGAATGATGTCTCAAGGAGAGCGAGCCTCTGAGGAAGCTGCAGGTGGCGGCTGGGGACAGAGAATGCCTGAATGATGTCTCAAGGAGAGCGAGTCTCTGAGGAAGCTGCAGGTGGCGGCTGGGGATAGAGAATGCCTGAATGATGTCTCGGGGAGAGCGAGTCTCTGAGGAAGCTGCAGGTGGCGGCTGGGGATAGAGAATGTCTGAATGATGTCTCGGGGAGAGCGAGTCTCTGAGGAAGCTGCAGGTGGCGGCTGGGGATAGAGAATGTCTGAATGATGTCTCAAGGAGAGCGAGTCTCTGAGGAAGCTGCAGGTGGCGGCTGGGGAAAGAGAATGTCTGAAAGGTACCTCAAGGTGAGCGAGTCTCTGAGGAAGCTGCAGGTGGCGGCTGGGGACACAGAATGTCTGAATGATGTCTCGGGGAGAGCGAGTCTCTGAGGAAGCTGCAGGTGGCGGCTGGGGACAGAGAATGCCTGAATGATGTCTCAAGGAGAGCGAGTCTCTGAGGAAGCTGCAGGTGGCGGCTGGGGACAGAGAATGCCTGAATGATGTCTCAAGGAGAGCGAGTCTCTGAGGAAGCTGCAGGTGGCGGCTGGGGACAGAGAATGCCTGAATGATATCTCGGGGAGAGCGAGTCTCTGAGGAAGCTGCAGGTGGCGGCTGGGGACAGAGAATATCTGATGTCTCAAGCAGAGCGAGTCTCTGAGGAAGCTGCAGGTGGCGGCTGGGGACAGAGAATTTCTGAAAGGTATCTCAAGGTGAGCGAGTCTCTGAGGAAGCTGCAGGTGGCGGCTGGGGACAGAGAATGCCTGAATGATGTCTTAAGGAGAACGAGCCTCTGAGGAAGCTGCAGGTGGCGGCTGGGGAGAGAATGCTTGAATGATGTCTTAAGGAGAGCGAGTCTCTGAGGAAGCTGCAGGTGGCGGCTGGGGACAGAGAATGCCTGAATGACGTCTTAAGGAGAACGAGCCTCTGAGGAAGCTGCAGGTGGCGGCTAGGGACAGAGAATGTCTGAATGATGTCTCAAGGAGAACGAGCCTCTGAGGAAGCTGCAGGTGGCGGCTGGAGACAGAGAATGCCTGAATGATGTCTCGGGGAGAGCGAGTCTCTGAGGAAGCTGCAGGTGGCGGCTGGGGACAGAGAATATCTGATGTCTCAAGCAGAGCGAGTCTCTGAGGAAGCTGCAGTTGGCAGCTGGGGACAGAGCGTGCCTGAATGATATCTCGGGGAGAGCGAGTCTCTGAGGAAGCTGCAGGTGGCGGCTGGGGAGAGAATGCTTGAATGATGTCTCATGGAGAGCGAGTCTCTGAGGAAGCTGCAGTTGGCGGCTGGGGACAGAGAATGTCTGAATGATGTCTCAAGGAGAGCGAGCCTCTGAGGAAGCTGCAGGTGGCGGCTGGGGTCAGAGAATGTCTGAATGATGTCTCGGGGAGAGCGAGTCTCTGAGGAAGCTACAGTTGGCGGCTGGGGACAGAGAATGCCTGAATGATATCTTAAGGAGAACGAGCCTCTGAGGAAGCTGCAGGTGGCGGCTGGGGAGAGAATGCTTCAATGATGTCTCATGGAGAGCGAGTCTCTGAGGAAGCTGCAGTTGGCGGCTGGGGACAGAGAATGTCTGAATGATGTCTCATGGAGAGCGAGTCTCTGAGGAAGCTGCAGGTGGCGGCTGGGGAGAGAATGCTTGAATGATGTCTCATGGAGAGCGAGTCTCTGAGGAAGCTGCAGTTGGCGGCTGGGGACAGAGAATGTCTGAATGATGTCTCAAGGAGAGCGAGTCTCTGAGGAAGCTGCAGTTGGCGGCTGGGGAGAGAATGCTTGAATGATGTCTCAAGGAGAGCGAGTCTCTGAGGAAGCTGCAGGTGGCGGCTGGGGAGAGAATGCTTGAATGATATCTTAAGGAGAACGAGCCTCTGAGGAAGCTGCAGGTGGCGGCTTGGGACAGAGAATGTCTGAATGATGTCTCGGGGAGAGCGAGTCTCTGAGGAAGCTGCAGTTGGCGGCTGGGGAGAGAATGCTTGAATGATGTCTCATGGAGAGCGAGTCTCTGAGGAAGCTGCAGGTGGCGGCTGGGGAGAGAATGCTTGAATGATGTCTCATGGAGAGCGAGTCTCTGAGGAAGCTGCAGTTGGCGGCTGGGGACAGAGAATGTCTGAATGATGTCTCAAGGAGAGCGAGTCTCTGAGGAAGCTGCAGTTGGCGGCTGGGGAGAGAATGCTTGAATGATGTCTCAAGGAGAGCGAGTCTCTGAGGAAGCTGCAGGTGGCGGCTGGGGAGAGAATGCTTGAATGATATCTTAAGGAGAACGAGCCTCTGAGGAAGCTGCAGGTGGCGGCTTGGGACAGAGAATGTCTGAATGATGTCTCGGGGAGAGCGAGTCTCTGAGGAAGCTGCAGGTGGCGGCTGGGGACACAGAATGTCTGATGTCTCTGGGAGAGTGTGTCTGTGAGGAAGCTGCAGGTGGCGGCTTGGGACAGAGAATGTCTGAATGATGTCTCGGGGAGAGCGAGTCTCTGAGGAAGCTGCAGGTGGCGGCTGGGGATAGAGAATGTCTGAATGATGTCTCGGGGAGAGCGAGTCTCTGAGGAAGCTGCAGGTGGCGGCTGGGGACACAGAATGTCTGATGTCTCTGGGAGAGCGAGTCTCTGAGGAAGCTGCAGGTGGCAGCTGGGGAAAGAGAATGTCTGAATGATGTCTCAAGGAGAGCGAGCCTCTGAAGAAGCTGCAGGTGGCGGCTGGGGATAGAGAATGTCTGAATGATGTCTCGGGGAGAGCGAGTCTCTGAGGAAGCTGCAGGTGGCGGCTGGGGACACAGAATGTCTGATGTCTCTGGGAGAGCGAGTCTCTGAGGAAGCTGCAGGTGGCAGCTGGGGAAAGAGAATGTCTGAATGATGTCTCGGGGAGAGCGAGTCTCTGAGGAAGCTGCAGGTGGCGGCTGGGGATAGAGAATGCCTGAATGATGTCTCAAGGAGAGCGAGCCTCTGAGGAAGCTGCAGGTGGCGGCTGGGGACAGAGAATGTCTGAATGATGTCTCAAGGAGAGCGAGCCTCTGAGGAAGCTGCAGGTGGCGGCTGGGGACAGAGAATGCCTGAATGATGTCTCAAGGAGAGCGAGTCTCTGAGGAAGCTGCAGGTGGCGGCTTGGGACAGAGAATGCCTGAATGATGTCTCAAGGAGAGCGAGTCTCTGAGGAAGCTGCAGGTGGCGGCTGGGGACACAGAATGTCTGATGTTTCTGGGAGAGTGAGTCTCTGAGGAAGCTGTAGGTGGCGGCTGGGGACAGAGAGTGCCTGAATGATGTCTCAAGATGAGCAAGTCTCTATGGAAGCTGCAGGTGGCGGCTGGGGATAGAGAATGTCTGAATGATGTCTCGAGGAGAGCGAGTCTCTATGGAAGCTGCAGGTGGCAGCTGGGGAAAGAGAATGTCTGAATGATGTCTCAAGGAGAGCGAGCCTCTGAGGAAGCTGCAGGTGGCGGCTGGGGACAGAGAATGCCTGAATGATGTCTCAAGGAGAGCGAGTCTCTGAGGAAGCTGCAGGTGGCGGCTGGGGATAGAGAATGCCTGAATGATGTCTCGGGGAGAGCGAGTCTCTGAGGAAGCTGCAGTTGGCGGCTGGGGATAGAGAATGCCTGAATGATGTCTCGGGGAGAGCGAGTCTCTGAGGAAGCTGCAGGTGGCGGCTGGGGATAGAGAATGCCTGAATGATGTCTCGGGGAGAGCGAGTCTCTGAGGAAGCTGCAGGTGGCGGCTGGGGACAGAGAATGTCTGAATGATGTCTCGGGGAGAGCGAGTCTCTGAGGAAGGTGCAGGTGGCGGCTGGGGACAGAGAATGCCTGAATGATATCTCGGGGAGAGCGAGTCTCTGAGGAAGCTGCAGTTGGCGGCTGGGGATAGAGAATGCCTGAATGATGTCTCGGGGAGAGCGAGTCTCTGAGGAAGCTGCAGGTGGTGAATGAGGACAGAGAATGTCTGAATGATGTCTCAAGGAGAGCGAGTCTCTGAGGAAGCTGCAGTTGGCGGCTGGGGATAGAGAATGCCTGAATGATGTCTCGGGGAGAGCGAGTCTCTGAGGAAGCTGCAGGAGGCGGCTGGGGATAGAGAATGCCTGAATGATGTCTCGGGGAGAGCGAGTCTCTGAGGAAGCTGCAGGTGGCGGCTGGGGACAGAGAATGTCTGAATGATGTCTCGAGGAGAGCGAGTCTCTGAGGAAGCTGCAGGTGGCGGCTGGGGACAGAGAATGTCTGAATGATGTCTCGGGGAGAGCGAGTCTCTGAGGAAGCTGCAGGTGGCGGCTGGGGACAGAGAATGCCTGATTGATATCTCGGGGAGAGCGAGCCTCTGAGGAAGCTGCAGTTGGCGGCTGGGGATAGAGAATGCCTGACTGATGTCTCGGGGAGAGCGAGTCTCTGAGGAAGCTGCAGGTGGTGAATGAGGACAGAGAATGTCTGAATGATGTCTCAAGGAGAGCGAGTCTCTTAGGAAGTGGCAGGTGGTGAATGGGGACAGAGAATGCCTGAATGATGTCTCGGGGAGAGCGAGTCTCTGAGGAAGCTGCACGTGGCGGCTGGGGACAGAGAATGCCTGAATGATATCTCAAGGAGAGCGAGTCTCTGAGGAAGCTGCAGGTGGTGAATGAGGACAGAGAATGTCTGAATGATTTCTCAAGGAGAGCGAGTCTCTGAGGAAGCTGCAGGTGGTGAATGAGGACAGAGAATGCCTGAATGATGTCTCGGGGAGAGCGAGTCTCTGAGGAAGCTGCAGGTGGCGGCTGGGGATAGAGAATGTCTGAATGATGTCTCGAGGAGAGCGAGTCTCTATGGAAGCTGCAGGTGGCAGCTGGGGAAAGAGAATGTCTGAATGATGTCTCAAGGAGAGCGAGCCTCTGAGGAAGCTGCAGGTGGCGGCTGGGGACAGAGAATGCCTGAATGATGTCTCAAGGAGAGCGAGTCTCTGAGGAAGCTGCAGGTGGCGGCTGGGGATAGAGAATGCCTGAATGATGTCTCGGGGAGAGCGAGTCTCTGAGGAAGCTGCAGTTGGCGGCTGGGGATAGAGAATGCCTGAATGATGTCTCGGGGAGAGCGAGTCTCTGAGGAAGCTGCAGGTGGCGGCTGGGGATAGAGAATGCCTGAATGATGTCTCGGGGAGAGCGAGTCTCTGAGGAAGCTGCAGGTGGCGGCTGGGGACACAGAATGTCTGAATGATGTCTCGGGGAGAGCGAGTCTCTGAGGAAGCTGCAGGTGGCGGCTGGGGACAGAGAATGCCTGAATGATATCTCAAGGAGAGCGAGTCTCTGAGGAAGCTGCAGGTGGTGAATGAGGACAGAGAATGTCTGAATGATGTCTCAAGGAGAGCGAGTCTCTGAGGAAGCTGCAGGTGGTGAATGAGGACAGAGAATGCCTGAATGATGTCTCGGGGAGAGCGAGTCTCTGAGGAAGCTGCAGGTGGCGGCTGGGGATAGAGAATGTCTGAATGATGTCTCGAGGAGAGCGAGTCTCTATGGAAGCTGCAGGTGGCAGCTGGGGAAAGAGAATGTCTGAATGATGTCTCAAGGAGAGCGAGCCTCTGAGGAAGCTGCAGGTGGCGGCTGGGGACAGAGAATGCCTGAATGATGTCTCAAGGAGAGCGAGTCTCTGAGGAAGCTGCAGGTGGCGGCTGGGGATAGAGAATGCCTGAATGATGTCTCGGGGAGAGCGAGTCTCTGAGGAAGCTGCAGTTGGCGGCTGGGGATAGAGAATGCCTGAATGATGTCTCGGGGAGAGCGAGTCTCTGAGGAAGCTGCAGGTGGCGGCTGGGGATAGAGAATGCCTGAATGATGTCTCGGGGAGAGCGAGTCTCTGAGGAAGCTGCAGGTGGCGGCTGGGGACAGAGAATGTCTGAATGATGTCTCGGGGAGAGCGAGTCTCTGAGGAAGCTGCAGGTGGCGGCTGGGGACAGAGAATGCCTGAATGATATCTCGGGGAGAGCGAGTCTCTGAGGAAGCTGCAGGTGGTGAATGAGGACAGAGAATGTCTGAATGATGTCTCAAGGAGAGCGAGTCTCTGAGGAAGCTGCAGGTGGTGAATGAGGACAGAGAATGTCTGAATGATGTCTCAAGGAGAGCGAGTCTCTGAGGAAGCTGCAGGTGGCGTCTGGGGATAGAGAATGCCTGAATGATGTCTCGGGGAGAGCGAGTCTCTGAGGAAGCTGCAGTTGGCGGCTGGGGATAGAGAATGCCTGAATGATGTCTCGGGGAGAGCGAGTCTCTGCGGAAGCTGCAGGAGGCGGCTGGGGATAGAGAATGCCTGAATGATGTCTCGGGGAGAGCGAGTCTCTGAGGAAGCTGCAGGTGGCGGCTGGGGACAGAGAATGTCTGAATGATGTCTCGGGGAGAGCGAGTCTCTGAGGAAGCTGCAGGTGGCGGCTGGGGACAGAGAATGCCTGAATGATATCTCGGGGAGAGCGAGCCTCTGAGGAAGCTGCAGTTGGCGGCTGGGGATAGAGAATGCCTGACTGATGTCTCGGGGAGAGCGAGTCTCTGAGGAAGCTGCAGGTGGTGAATGAGGACAGAGAATGTCTGAATGATGTCTCAAGGAGAGCGAGTCTCTGAGGAAGTGGCAGGTGGTGAATGGGGACAGAGAATGCCTGAATGATGTCTCGGGGAGAGCGAGTCTCTGAGGAAGCTGCAGGTGGCGGCTGGGGACAGAGAATGCCTGAATGATGTCTCAAGGAGAGCGAGTCTCTTAGGAAGTGGCAGGTGGTGAATGGGGACAGAGAATGCCTGAATGATGTCTCGGGGAGAGCGAGTCTCTGAGGAAGCTGCAGGTGGTGAATGAGGACAGAGATTGTCTGAATGATGTCTCAAGGAGAGCGAGTCTCTTAGGAAGTGGCAGGTGGTGAATGGGGACAGAGAATGCCTGAATGATGTCTCGGGGAGAGCGAGTCTCTGAGGAAGCTGCAGGTGGTGAATGAGGACAGAGAATGTCTGAGTGGAGTCTGCTGGTGACCAAGGGAAAACGTCTGTTTAATGTTGGACAGTCGGCTGTGTCTGAGCGGTCTTGGAGGTGGGAGGAAACCGGTGAATGGGAAGCATAATGGCTTTGGTGTGGAAGCCTGAACTACACCTGAGAGGAACCCTGATACTGCTGATCCTGAAGGGGTGAAAGTTTTCAAAAATGCTGATTTGTTTTGCTTCCAGAATCCTATAATATCTACAATATTTTCTCTAGGAGTCCTCGGTATGTGCCGCTGCCATTCATACTGGAAAAATTGACGACAAAGGGGGCAAAATAGTAGCCATGAAGAAGCCAGGACAGGACAAATATGAATCCTCTACAAGAAATGGAATAACAACAAAAAGTGGCGGCCGGTCATCCGGATCATTTGTTCTCATGTCCCTAAGTGAATTCCAGAGCAATCACTTTACCCAAACGTCTTACCAGGAACCAAAGACCGGTACGTGCAGACAGGACACACAGCGCGCCATTAATAATAAGTGACTTCTTACTCAGACATTCATATCTTATATTTAAAGGGAATCTGTCACCAGGTTTTTCTCCCCCATCTGAGAGCAGCATGATGTAAGGGCAGAGACCATGATACAAGCAATGTGTCATTTACTGGGATTGCGTTCTTTGCATAGGTAGAAAGTGATGGGGCAGGGTTATACAAAGCTCATGAATATGCAGTAATTAAATGGTTAATCCAGTGCACAGAATAGGTGATGATTAGAAATGAGAAAACCCAAGATTCAGTGTTCAGTGTTTATACCAAACAAAGACTTTACAGAAAAACAGAGTTCAGGTTCAGAGTGCTGGTGCTTTATGTATGCAACTCACCTGTCCCCGCTGCTGCTGTCCCTGGTGCTGATATCTCCTGCGCTGCTGTTTCCGGGTCCTCAGTGCAGTGAATATGCAATGAGCATAATGAGCGGGCCCTGAAGCAAGTGACAGCAGCGCCAAAGAGAGCAGCGCTGGAGACAGGTGAATGTAGAAAATCATCGTATTTCAAAGACACGTGTTTTCTCTGGTACGTGTCACATGGATCACACTATAGTATGGTCCGTGTGACATCAGAGCTGCCGGAGAAAAACGGACTTGTCTCTATGCAGAACACATGGACGCACGTGTGCTCCATATGGACACAGTCCTTGTGAAATCACTGATGTGTGCGCAGACCCATTAATTGTATTGGGTCTATGTATGTCTATGATTCCGGCACCTATGAAAACTGCGTTATACGTACCAAAATCACTGACATGTGAAGGGGGCACAAGCATCAAATGTTCCTTTCACTAATACTTGCCTTTAAATATCCCTCCATCTTTCCTTCTAGTTGATGGAAGCTGCGTTTACACGGCCAATCAATTACCTGCCCAAAACAATCTGTAAGTGTTAGTCCTATAGGTGTATCAGGTGTGTGTGTGTGTGTGTGTGTGTGTACTGTATGTGTGTGTACTGTATGTGTGTGTATATATATATATATATATATATATATATATATATATATATATATATATATATATATATATATATATATATATATATATATATTTATTTATTACTATTAATTTGCTTCTACCAATATATGTTAACACAAATTTATACTTTTAGTGTTATCTGTCCTTCCGGTTGCCTTACACAGAAGAACAATGTTTGGGGATCTGGAACGTTTGCACAGGTGAGATATTGTCTCACCCCAGGGCTATGGGGTACTCGGTCCTGGACCGTATATGTATGGGGATGCTGTGTCACGGGTGTGGACTGGCCGTTGCCCAGTTACGTGACCCTGGGGGTTGCTTTTAAAAGGGGTATATATAGAGGGGAGCTGAAAGAATTTATGTTGTGACGCCACTTGCGGATTGCGGCTAAGTAGTTGGAGCCGCCGCTACACAGTTTATGGCCGCTGGGGCTGGTGGTGATAGCAGCTGGGATGTTGGGCCCTCCGCAAGTAGGACTAAGCCCCCAGGGGGTAGATGATGGAGTACGGCGTGGAAAGAATGGAGACCACACAATGGGAATGCAGTGCAACTCTTGTTAACTCACAGCGATAGTAATGCTGGTTCACTGAGGACGGCTGGTTCAGACCACTGGTCCCTGTAGTCTCAGTGCCGGTGTGGTAACCTGGTGGCTTCTTTCCCCTGCACCTCTCTGTCGTTTTGTGGAACCCCGTGGCTTTCAGCGTCTGGGGGTCCCGTCCTGTTGGTCATCAGGCTCTGGTCCATACGGCGGGCAGTATGAACCCTGTAGGGTCGGTGTTCTGTTACGGTCCCTGGCTCTATCGTTACTGCTGGTGCCCCCGGTCTCTTGGATCAGTGAGGTCCTGGATGGTCCCCTCACTCTGCAGGTATTTGTCAGGCAGCTTGAAGTGTTTACCTAATCTAGGGCCCTGTGCCCCATCGGTTCTTTGGTTCCAGGGGTACCTCGTCATACCCTCCCTGGTAACCACTCTCCTGTACCAGTCAGGTTACTGCTACATGACCCAATCTCGAGACACGCCCGTCTCCTACTTCTGTCACTCCTGACTGAACCACTGTCTCTGTCCTCACCCCGGGTTGTTGGCTGGTGGACTGGATCGGCTCCTTACCTAGGTGGCCATCCATTGGGTCCCCAACTAATCAGTCACCCATGATTGGGAGAGGAAACTGAGGATGTTATGTGTTTTGTTGGTGCTGGCACTGAGCTTTCAGGTCCCTGGGGGTAGGCCCTGCATCTTTGTCAGGATACAATACCTAGTAGTGTCCTGATGGGTTCAGGGGTGCTACAATATCATTTTTTAACTTTCAATTCTCCATTAAAGATATACAGTACAGACCAAAAGTTTGGACACACCTGCTCATTCAAAGAGTTTTATTTATTTTCATGACTCTGAAAATTGTAGATTCACATTGAAGGCATCAAAACTATGAATTAACACGTGTGGAATGAAATACTTAACAAAAAAGTGTAAAACAAGTGAAAATATGTCTTATATTCTAGGTTCTTCACAGTAGCCACCTTTTGCTTTGATTAATGCTTTGCACACTCTTGGCATTCTCTTGATGAGCTTCAAGAGGCAGTCACCGGAAATGGTCTTCACTTCACAGGTGCGCCCTGTCAGGTTTAATAAGTGGGATTTCTTGCCTTATAAATGGGGTTGGGACCATCAGTTGTTTTGTGCAGAAGTATGGTGGATACACAGCTGATAGTCCAACTGAATAGACTGTTAGAATTTGTATTATGACAAAAAAAAGCAGCTAAGTAAAGAAAAACGAGTGGCCCTCATTACTTTAAGAAATGAAGGTCAGTCAGTCCGAAAAATTGGGAAAACGTTGAAAGTGTCCCCAAGTGCAGTGGCAAAAACCATCAAATGCTACAAAGAAACTGGCTTACATGAGGACTGCCCCAGGAAAGGAAGACCAAGAGTCACCTCTGCTGCAGAGGATAAGTTTATCCAAGTCACCAGCCTCAGAAATCGCAGGTTAACAGCAGCTCAGATTAGAGACTAGGTCAATGCCACACAGAGTTCTAGCAGCAGACACATCTCTAGAACAACTCTTAGGGGTACTTTACATGCTGCAACATCGCTAACGATTTATCATCAGGGTCACGGTGTTTGTGACGCACATCCGGCGTCGTTAGCGACATCGCAGCGTGGGACACGTGCGAGCGACCTACAATGATCGCAAAAGTAGTAAAAATCGTTGGTGTTGGAGAGGTCGTCCAAACACCAAATATCGTTGTCTGGTGAGTAGCGATGTTGTTCCTCATTTTTGCGGCATCACACATCGCTGTGTGTGACACCGCAGGAGCGATGAACATCTCCTTACCTGCCATCCACCGGCAATGAGGAAGGAAGGAGGTGGACGGTATGTTCCAGCCGCTCATCTCCGCCCCTCCTCTGCTATTGGAAGGCTGATGTGTGACGTCGCTGTGACGCCGCATGAACCGCCCCCCTTAGAAAGGAGGCGGTTCGCCGGTCACAGTGACGTCGCTAGGCAGGTAAGTGCGTGTGACGGGTGTAAGCAAGGTTGTGCGACACAGGCAGCGATTTGCCCGTGACGCACAATCGTCGGGGGCGGGTACGCTCGTTAGCGATATCGGTGGCGATATCGCAGCGTGTAAAGTACCCCTTAAGAGGAGACTTTGTGCAGCAGCCTTCATGGTAAAATAGCTGCTAGGAAACCACTGCTAAGGATAGGCAACAAGAAGAAGAGACTTGTTTGGGCTGAAGAACACAAGCAATGGACATTAGACCAGTGGAAATCTGTGCTTTGGTCTGAGGAGTCCAAATCTGAGATCTTTGGATCCAACCACCGTGTCTTTGTGTGACACAGAAAAGGTGAACGGATGGACTCTACATGCCTGGTTCCCACCATGAAGCATGGAGGAGGAGGTGTGAGGGTGCTTTGCTGGTGACACTGTTGGGGATTTATTCAAAAATTGATGGCATACAGAACCAGCATGGCTACCACAGCATCTTGCAGCGGCGTGCTATTCCATCCGGTTTGCGTTTAGTTGGATCATCATTTATTTTTCAACAGGACAATAACCCCAAACACACCTCCAGGCTGTGTAAGGGCTATTTGACTAAGAAGGAGAGTGATGGGGTGCTACGCCAGATGACCTGGCCTCCACAGTCACCAGACCTGAACCCAATCGAGATGGTTTGGGGTGAGCTGGACCGTAGAGTGAAGGCAAAAGGGCCAACAAGTGCTAAGCATCTCTGGGAACTCCTTCAAGACTGTTGGAAAACCATTTCCGGTGACTACCTCTTGAAGCTCATCAAGAGAATGCCAATAATGTGCAAAGCAGTAATCAAAGCAAAAGGTGGCGACTTTGAAGAACCTGGAATATAAGACATATTTTCAGTTGTTTCACACTTTTTCTTAAGTATTTCATTCCACATGTGTTAATTCATAGTTTTGATGCCTTCAGTGTGAATCTACAATTTTCAGAGTCATGAAAATAAAGAAAACTCTTTGAGAAGGTGTGTCCAAACTTTTGGTCTGTACTGTATATGTCTTGAAATGATTCTGGGCTTTTTGCGCAGGCTCAGGAACGGATTCATTTTGCGAAGCCATTTTTTACTTCACGATAAATAAAATACAATAAAAATAAATAATGAAAAATATGGGAATTGCATTTCTTCCACCATTTCACAAAACTTGCAATTTCTTTTACCCTTTTTTAAATCATTTTTGAAAACTTTAACACTGTAAGGACAGAGACAATTTTCATCTTTGGGTTTTAATTTTCTCTTTCTGAAAGAGCCATATATATCATAGCTTTCGTCAAGATAGACGTATTAGGGCTTGATTTATTTATTTTTTGGGCACGAGGTGTATTTTTGAAAGACACCGGAATAATATAATATCTACAATATTTTCAATCTCTAGGAGTCCTCGGTATGTGCCGCTGCCATTCATACTGGAAAAATTGACGACAAAGGGGGCAGAATAGTAGCCATGAAGAAGCCAGGACAGGACAAGTACGAATCCTCTACAAGAAATGGAATAACCACAAAAAGTGGCGGCCGGTCATCCGGATCATTTGTGCTCATGTCCCTAAGTGAATTCCAGAGCAATCACTTTACCCAAACGTCTTACCAGGAACCAAAGACCGGTGCGTGCAGACAGCACAGATAAGAGCGATTAATAAGTAACTTCCATATTGACATCTACTTAAAGGGAACTGTCACCAGGCTCTCACTACCCCATGTCAGCGTTTGCAGCAGATTTGTCTGTAGCTAATACCAGAATGTTGGCAGGAAAATACTGAGTAAAATACTTGCGGTTTTTTTAGATAATTTTTTATGCGTTTTTTCTTACATTTTTTTCCTCATTTATTTGAATGGTTGAAAAATGCTGCTGACACAATTGACACGCTGCAGATGGGAAAAAACACTTTCATATTTTAAATGTGAAAGGAAATAATAGGCCAAACCCTTACTGTGCTACCTGCTGCATTTTTTATAAAATCCTATTTGTTCTCTGCTGCAGATCAAGCAGTCCTCTGAATGCTGAGCTCTGTATAGCCCCGCCCATAACCCTGATTGGCAGCTTTAGCCTATTCAGTGTAGACAGAAAACTGTCAATCAGTTGCGGGGTGTGGTTTTACAGAGCTTATAAATATGGAGGATTATATGGCAGCAGGTATACTAGTCCTCTAGTGATAATCTCCTGCTGATAAAACAGTGATTTTTTTCAAAGCCACAGTAAGCAGCTCAGTAAGTGGCACATCGCTGGAATCAAGAGTCTGTCTCTACATTTTCTGTTCTCAGATTAAGTAGCAAAAACCTGGTGACAGATTGATTTATATTAAAATGTCTTGTATCAGATGTTACTCAGACATTGTGCATGTTTATTGTCGACTGGAATAGATATACAATGCTTTCCATAGGGAATCCTCCAAGGAATAGTAGTAATTGCTTAAAGATGAATATGCAGTATTCGGAATGGAAATGGGCCATTTATCAATGCAATATATGAGAATCTTGTTAAAAAATAGTACTCTAATCCCAAAAACATTTTTAAGATGCCAATAGAGGGCACGTGGAATTTCATAAACAAGGTTTTATTGACCGAAAGCTAGACAGGTTCTTCTTTTACAAATAATCAAAAACTTTGCCTTATTTTGTTTAAGGGAATTTATCAGTAGAATTAACCCTCGTAATCCGTCTATATGGACATGTAGGTCATAGCAAGCTGAATAAAATGATCCATTGGTATCTTAGACCACATTACCAATGATATGTCCACCCCTGGCTTCATCTGTTGCCAAAACGGATGTGTCTCAAAAAGTAAGCAAGGTCTCTCTGAGCCATTGAATCAGTTGTGACAAAGAAGGGCTCAGCCTTAAGCGGGCTGTACACACAGTGATCTCGCTAGCGATGTCGCCGGTGAAAGCACCCGCCCCCGTCTGTTGTGCGTCACGGGCAAATCGCTGCCCGTGGCGCACAACATCGCTAACACCCGTCACACAGACTTACCTGCCTAGCGACGTCGCTGTGGCCGGTGAACCGCCTCCTTTCTAAGGGGGCGGTTCGTGCGGCGTCACAGCGACGTCACTAAGTGGCCGCCCAATAGAAGTGGAGGGGCGGAGATGAGCAGCCGGAACATCCCGCCCACCTCCTTCCTTCCTCCTTTCCAGCTGCCACAGGTAAGGTGTAGTTCGTCGTTCCCGAGGTGTCACATATAGCGATGTGTGCTGCCGCATAAATGATGAACAACCTGCGTCCTACAACAGCAACGATAATCGGGATTAGTACGACCGGACAACGATCAACGATTAGGTGAGTAATTTTGATCGGTTAACGGTCGTTCGTGCGTTTCACACGCAACGACGTCGCTAACAAGGCCGGATGTGCGTCACAAATTCCATGACCACAACGACATCTCGTTAGCGATGTCGTTGCGTGTAAAGCCCGCTTTAGACGTTACCAGTCAGCCTTTCCATACTCATCACTGGTCTTGTGCTGACACCAGAAGCTCTGCTGCTTGTTGATCCCTCGGTGAAGTTGCCAGAATTGAGGACCAGTACTGACAATATCAGACCATTGAAACTATTATATATAAATCATGTTAATACATTGTAAATATTTAAATGTAATCACAGCTTAATAAATATTTTTTTTTGTAGCTGAACAATCTTTTTAATAATCAGTTTCTTCACATTTTGGTCAGAAACATACAGAACTTCAAAGCAAAGTAGTGATCGTATGATATCATATAGACTTGTTGACTCCTTCCATTAAATTCCTTAAAGAGGTTGTCCACTACTTTTACATTGATGGTCTATCTTTAGGATTAGGTCATCAATGTCTGATCGGCCCAGGTCCAACACCTCGCCCCCCGCCAATCAGCTGTTCTCAAACCCAGCGGCAGCAGGCAGCCGGAAATGCTCAGTTATGGAACTTCTCCGTCTTCTCCTAGTGGCCATGGCCGGGTACTGTACATTTACCTCCCATTCTAATCAATAGTAGGCGGATGTGCAGTTCCTGATCACGGCCGCTATCTGAAGATGGAGCAGCTCCAGAACTGAGTATTTCCTTCTGCCTGCTGCCGCCACCGGGACCGAGAACAGCTGATCGGTGGGACTGCCAGGTGTCGGGCCTTGGCCAATCAGACATTGATAACCTCAACTAATGACAGGCCATCAATGTAAAAGTAGTGGACAACCCCTTTAAAGAGAGTCTGTCAGCACACAATGACTGTTCAAACCAAACATAAATCTTAGGTGCACCATTCGTATACCCAAATAGTTCACAGCACCTTCACACCTACTAATTTTCCACCTACCTCCACCCTCTCTTCCTAGTTTGACAGCTCCGGAGGCAGAGGAGGTTGGAGATAGATGGAAAACAATTAGGCAGGAAAGAGGGATGAGTTCAGTTCAGTGAAGCTCCCACCTATTTGTAATTAAGAATAACATACCTGGTTAGGAATTGGTTAAGGTTATTATAAAAGCATATGACGTGTCATAACTACCAATGAATGAGAATAGTCTGACTGATCTTGTGGAGTCAAGAAGAATTTTATTTCTCTCAATGAAATGAAATTAGCTAAAATTGCCAACATAAAGTCAATAAACCCTTTATCCTCATCATTTAGATACATAATATGACAATATTTGTAAGAATGAACTGTTCCTTTCATTTACAATTCTCTAATTCTCTTAAAAATGTTCCCCCCTTTTTTTAGTTAATGAAGATTGCGCTTACACGGCCAACCAACTTCCTGCAACACTCAATGTGTAAGAACTAGTTTAGTCCTATTAGATTATAACAAATTCAGTCCTGTAGAATATTTGCTTCATAAATTGTATATATGCAAATATAAAAAAGTCCGTGGAGCCTCTGTTAGGAGTCTCAACACGGAACATAGCCAGATATCCCTCCGGGAAGGACCCAGCCAAGGAGTGGCTCTTTTTAGGAGACCATAACCACCATATTAAGTGGCCCTTTTAGTCAATATCCAACTCTTTGACAAGTTTAAAGATATGACAAGGGAAATACCAAGGCCAGGAATCCATCCACAGACCGCTGTTTCGGGGTATTGCCCCTCATCAGTGTGGAGTAGGATTCTGGCCAGGTGGGAGCAATGCCTAGTAGACCAACAAGACAAAACAATCACTGACCTGGCCTTGGTATTTCCCTTCTCATATCTTTAAACTCATCAAAGAGTTTGATATTGACTAAAAGGGCCACTTAATATGGTGGTTATGGTGGTCTTCTAAAAAGAGCCACTCCTCGGCTGGGTCCTTTCGGGAGGGATATCTGGCTATTTTCTGTGTCGAGACTCCTAACAGAGGCTCCACGGACCTTTTTTCATTTGCATACTTCCCAGGGGGCAATGCACCTAGGATTTCACTGTGTTGAGCGCCTTCTCTGGCTGCCGGCAGTGTTTTCTCTGGCTGGTCTCCCCAAGATCAGGGATTGTTTTTAAATTGTATATAGAACATCTGCCACTTCGTACGCTACATATTATTATCTTACAACTTCCTTCTTTTAGTGTTACTTGTCCTTCGGGTTGCCTTACACAAAAGGATAAAGTTTGGGGATCTGAAACTTTTGCTCAGGTGAGATACTTGTTGTTTTTTAAAGTTTTAAAAATATTTATTTATTTTTCTCTCAGAAATATATAATATCTACAATATTTTCAATCTCTAGGAGTCCTCGGTATGTGCCGCTGCCATTCATAGTGGAAAGATTGACAACAACGGGGGCAAAGTAGTAGCCATGAAGAAGCCAGGACAGGACAAGTATGAATCTTCTACAAGAAATGGAATAAAAGCAAAAAGTCGCGGCCCGTCATCCGGATCATTTGTTCTCATGTCGCTAAGTGAATTCCAGAGCAGTCACTTTACCCAAACGTCTTATCAGGAACCAAAGACGGGTACGTGCAGACAGGACACACAGGGCGCCATTAATAATAAGTAGCTTCTTACTGGGGCTGTACTGTTACCCAATAAGACGTCTGTGAGTCATAAAATGTCGCCAAAATTGTGCATAGAATTGTCATACATAAAATCACTCCGGGGCGGGGATGAAGAACATTTGTGACAAATGTAACCACTTTATGAGAAGTCACAAATGATGAACCAGCGAAAAACATGTGGAATCCACAAACTCTGGCCACAGCGGTGAACATGAACCAACACAGGCAAATACTCATAAAATAGACTTAAGAGAAAGGTGCAACTTAAAAGAATGGGGCTCATATCAAACACCAGAAACTAGAGGAATAAAGGCAATGTAATGGCTGCATGATTTTACTTTGTGTATAAGTTCCCTCCAACCTTCCCCTAGGGGAAAAAAAAAGAATTTTAAATTATAAATTGAAATTTAGATGATGAGCCCCAATCGGGAGAGGACGTTGCACATTGGTGATCAAGTAAATGGAATAGTGATAAAATTCACTATAGGAAAAGCGATAACTAAAAGATCTATGTGGGACTGACCATCGACCCCCCACACCGATCAACAGAATGGGGAGCTTGTGCCCTCACCGTAGGAGATGTTGCGCATGTGTACTGCTGCTTTATTTCATGGCTACAAGATTTTAGGAATAGACAAATATTGTGCAATAGCTCCATAGTCAGTTATTAGAAACCCACCCATCTAGTAATTGCAGGATAAGTGATAGCTAAGTTTATTTCTGGAAAAAATACCCCTCTAATATGTTAATTCCATATTTTAACAGATGTTCAGTTGGATCTGAATTCAGGAGAAGGTAAAAATTCAGTTTCTTTATAAACAGCAAAAGAATTTAAACAAAAGGGGCCTCAATTATCAAAACGGTCTAAAAGATAAAGTCTTCGTGGTCCGTAACCTCTCATTGTACAGGGGCAGTTCAGGCTGCGCTGTGAGTGTTTGCTATACGCCCCACACACAAGTATTTCTTGTAAACCGTTCTCACAAATCTGCCTGGTCTTGTTACGTGTGGCCGCCATGTTCCAGCAATGTTACCAGCTACCAAAGATGAGTAACTGCAGAAACCACGTCGTGGACACAACCACATTCAGATGGAACGAATGTTTAGTGTCAGAGATTTCTGTAATACATCTGCAGAGTGTGTTAAAAAAAAACTTGAGTATGTTCAGAATTTGCCTTTTTCTGCATTTTTTTGTATGGAAACATCAGTGACAAAATGCTCCAAAGAATGGACCTATTCATTTGTAAAAAAAAAAAACACCCCAAAACCTGCTGTACATGTGGTCAGGCCAATGGAGCTTCTTTTAAACTACTCCAGGACTTCAAAAGACACCAGATGTTTAAAAGAAGTAACATGTCCATCCTCCAGGCTTTTTTTTTGGCTAGAAAAACACTCATTACTTTGTAATAAAATTTAAAGAGGTTGTCCACAACTTTTACATTGATGGTCTAACCTTAAGGGTGCTTTACACGAGACGACGGATCGTGCGATGCATCGTCGGGGTCACGGTTTTCGTGACGCACATCCGGCATCATACACGACGTCGTCTCGTGTGAAACCTCTGAGCAACGCAGTCTCGCTCACAAATCGTGAGTCGTGTACTCGTCGCTCAGTTTCATAATATCGTTTATTTTTACTTGTGCCGGTTGTTCATCGTTCCCATGGCAGCACACGTCGCTCCGTGTGACACCAAGGGAGCGATGAACTTTGCTCACCTGCGTCTCACGGCTCCCGCCGACTATGTGGAAAGAAGGAGGTGGGCGGGATGTTTACATCCCGCTCATCTTCGCCCCTCCGCTTCTATTGGCCGGCGGCTGTGTGACATCCCTGGATGCCGAACGTCCCTCTCCATTCAGGAAGTGGACGTTCGCCGCCCACAGCGAGGTCGCTCAGCAGGTAAGTACGTGTGACGGGGGTTTCACGACTTTGTGCGACACGGGCAGCGATTTGCTCGTGACGCACAAACGACGGGGATGGGTACGATCAATTGTGAGATCGCACAATCGGTCGTCGCGTGTAAAGCAGGCTTTAGAATAGGCCATCAATGTCTGATTGGCCGGGGTCTAACACTTGGCACCCCCGCTGATCACTTGCTCTCGGTGGCGGCAGCAAGAGGCTGGAAATGCTCCATTGTGGGGCTGCCCCGTGTTTTGATAATAGCCACTGATGGAGACTGCAAATCCACGTCCCATTCACATCAATGAAGCGAATGTGCAATCCTTGCTATTAGTTGGACGTGCAGGTGTGGAACTGAGCATTTCTGGCCATCTGCTGCTGGCGCCGAGAACAGGTGGTCGGCGATGGTGCCGGGTGTCAGACCCCAGCCGATCACACATTGAAACCTATCCTAAGGCTAGGATATTAATGTAAAAGTAGTGACCAAACTTTTTAATGGGAAGCATTTCTAACTGGAAAAAAAATCTCTAGCAATTTCTAGATAATAAAGTCAATGTTTTTGGAGTGGCCATCAAAAAGCCCTGATCTCAATCCTATTGAAAATTGTCTGACTGATCTGCTGAAGTCAAGAAGAATTTTATTTTTGTCAACAAAACAAACTTAGTAAACTGCCAACAAAAAGTCAATAAACTCTTTGACCTCATCATTTAGATACATAATAAAATGATAATATTTGTAAGAATTTACTGGTCCGCTCATTTACAATTCTCTTAACATTGTTTCCCTCTTTTTTTAGTTTATGAAGATTGTGATTACACGGCCAACCAACTACCTGCAACAATCAATGTGTAAGAACTAGTAGAGTCCTATTAGAGTATAACTAGTTTAATCCCGTAGATTATTTGCTTCATAAATTGTATATAGAACATCTGCCACTTGGTACGCTACATATTATTATCTTACAACTTCCCTCATTTAGTGTTACTTGTCCTTCGGGTTGCCTTACACAAAAGGATAAAGTTTGGGGATCTGAAACTTTTGCTCAGGTGATATATTTATTCATTGAAGTTCTAAAAATATTTATTTGTTTTCCTCTCAGATACATATAATATCTACAATATTTTCAATCTCTAGGAGTCCTCGGTATGTGCTGCTGCCATTCATAGTGGAAAGATTGACAACAACGGGGGCAAAGTAGTAGCCATGAAGAAGCCAGGACAGGACAAGTACGGATCTTCTACAAGAAATGGAATAAAAGCAAAAAGTCGCGGCCCGTCATCCGGATCATTTGTTCTCATGTCGCTAAGTGAATTCCAGAGCAGTCACTTTACCCAAACGTCTTACCAGGAACCAAAGATGGGTACGTGCAGACAGGACACACAGGGCGCCATTAATAATAAGTAGCTTCTTACTGGGGCTGTACTGTTACCCAATAAGACGTCTGTGAGTCATAAAATGTCGCCAAAATTGTGCACAGAATTGTCATACATGAAATCACTCCGGGGCGGGGATGAAGAACATTTGTGACAACTGTAACCACTTTATGAGAAGTCACAAATGATGAACCAGCGAAAAACATGTGGAATCCCCAAACTCTGGCCACAGCGGTGAACATGAACCAACACAGGCAAATACTCATAAAATAGACTTTAGAGAAAAGTGCAACTTAAAAGAATGGGGCACATATCACACACACCAGAAACTAGAGGAATAAAGGCAATCTAATGGCTGCATGATTTACTTTGTGTATAAGTTCCCTCCAACCTTCCCTTAGGGGAAAAAAAAGAATTTAAAATTATAAATTGAAATTTAGATGATGAGCCCCAATCGGGAGAGGACGTTGCACATTGGTGATCTAGTAAATGGAATAGTAATATAATTCACTATAGGAAAAGCGATAACTACAAGACCAATGTGGGACTGACCATCGACCCCCCCCCCCCCCCACACCGATCAAAAGAATGGGGAGCTTGTGCCCTCACCGTAGGAGGGGAGGAGATGTTGCGCATGTGCACTGCTGCTTTATTTCATGGCTACAAGATTTTAGCAAATAGACAAATATTGTGCAATACCTCCATAGTCAGTTATTAGAAACCCTCCGATCTAGTAGCTATCACTTATTCTGCAACTAAGTTTATTTCTGGAAAAAATACCCCTCTAATATGTTAATTCCATATTTTAACAGATGTTCAGTTAGATCTGAATTCAGGAGAAGGTAAAAATTCAGTTTCTTTATAAACAGCAAAAGAATTTAAACAAAAGGGGCCTCAATTATCAAAACGGTCTAAAAGATAAAGTCTTTGTGGTCCGTAACCTCTCATTGTACAGGGGCAGTTCAGGCTGCGCTGTGAGTGTTTGCTATACGCCCCACACACAAGTATTTCTTGTAAACCGTTCTCACAAATCTGCCTGGTCTTGTTACGTGTGGCCGCCATGTTCCAGCAATGTTACCAGCTACCAAAGATGAGTAACTGCAGAAACCATGACGTGGACACAACCACATTCAGATGGAACGAATGTTTAGTGTCAGAGATTTCTGTAATACATCTGCAGAGTGTGTTAAAAAAAACTTTAGAGTATGTTCAGAATTTGTCTTTTTCTGCATTTTTTTGAATGGAAACATCAGTGACAAAATGCTCCAAAGAATGGACCTATTCATTTGTAAAAAAAATACCTGCTGTACATGTGGTCAGGCCCTGGAGCTGTGGTCAGGCCATGGAGCTTTTGAAACTCCTTCATGACTTCAAAAGACACCAGATGTTTAAAAGAAGTCATGTCCATCCTTCAGGCATTTTTTTTAACTAGAAAAACACTCATTACTTTGTAATAGAATTTAAAGAGGTTGTCCACAACTTTTACATTGATGGCCTAACCTTAGAATAGGCCATCAATGTCTGATCGCCGGGGTCTGACACTTGGCACCCCCACTGATCACTTGCACTCTGTGGCGGCAGCAGGAGGCTGGAAATGCTCCATTCTGGAGCTGCCCTGTGTTTTGATAATAGCCACTGATGGAGACTGCAAATCCACCTCCCATTCAAATCAATGAGGCGGACATGCAATCGTTGCTATCAGTTGGACGTGCAGGTGTGGAACTGAGCATTTCTGGCCATCTGCTGCTGGTGCCAAGAACAGCTGGTCGGCGATGGTGCCGGGTATCGGACCCCAGCCGATCATACACTGATGACCTATCCTAAGGCTAGGATATTAATGTAAAAGTAGTGGCCAAACTCTTTAATGGGAAGCATTTCTAACTGGAAAAAAATCTCTAGCAATTTCTAGATATTAAAGTCAATGTTTTTGGAGTGGCCATCAAAAAGCCCTGATCTCAATCCTATTGAAAATTGTCTGACTGATCTGGTGAAGTCAAGAAAAATTTTATTTTTCTCAACAAAACAAAATTAGTAAACTGCCAACAAAAAGTCAATAAACTCTTTGACCTCATCATTTAGATACATTATAAAATGATAATTTCTTTATCGTTCCTTTGGGAGACCCAGACCTTGGGTGTTTAGCTTCTGCCTCCGGAGGACACACAAAGTACTACACTTAAAAGTGTAGCTCCTCCCTCTGAGCTTATACACCCCCTGGTGAGCCAGTACCAGCCAGTTTTATCGCTTTGTGTTCAGGAGGCATACATCCACACATGCATTCTCATATGATTTTTTCCTTTTTGGAATGAGATTGAAGAAGTGCGGGTCCACGTCCGGACCCACGGCATGTCCCTTCTCACCCCACTGTGTCGGTGGTGTTGTAAGGTTGATTTCATAGGCTGGAGCCTTACATGCCGTGCTCCTTCACCATCCCTCCTGGGCTCTGGCTTGAAGTGGGAGCCAGCACGGTCTCCATGCCTGGCAGGAGACCGGTCTCCATCCGCAGCCCTTCAGGACCCTGCTGGACCGGAGCACTCATCCCCAGGGACCTGGCCCTGCGTCTCAGCAGCTAAGTACCTGAGACGTTTATATATTGGGGGTCCCTGTGCTTTATTGTTTGGGGAGAGTGTGCTTACTGTATTTATTGTCATTTCCGGCGGGTTCTCTAGCTGTCGCCCAAGAACCACGCCGATGGTGCCTGCGCGTCGGCCTCGCCGCTCAAATTTAGGCCCCGGCTTTGCCGGAGGCCTAGTTTCTGTTCACTGCCCTCGCATGTCACTCATGCAGAGGGACAGGCTCGGCTCTTCCCGGCGGCCGTCCTGCACAGGGGAGGGACACTCCCCACTGCTGTGCGTGTCTCCTCCCCTGTAGGTCTCTATGGCCCTCCAGATCCCGCTCTCCTCCAGGAACGCCCCAAGTCCCGCCCCCTCTCTTCGCTCCGGTGGCCATTTTCTCAGACAGGGTTCACTCTGCGCTGGCCTGCACTCTGCATCCCTGCTGAGGTGCATTGGGGGTCCGGGCTTCGGGATCTGGAGGGCACACAACACCGCTTCCAGTGGTCTGGTAAGCCACAGCCGGTCTCTGGTTGTGGACCTCTGTATATACTCTCTGGGGTTCATTCTCTTTGTAGAGTCCCCACTCCAGCAGCATGTCTCACACGAGGAGCAAGGCTCCAAAGCTTTATACTGTATGCGCTGCATGTAAGCTCCTGCTGCATGAACCGAGCACCTATCCACATTGTGATGTCTGCTCTAACTTGGCGGTGCCATAGCCTGGAGTCTCACCCCCAGTGGTCTCTCAGGCTGCTCCTGCACCTGTGGCTGAACCCCCGGCTTGGGTAGAATCCTTTTCTAGGTCTATCTCCCAGTCTTTTGCTGAGTCCATGGGACTTCTGTCCAGGACTTTGATGAATATGCATCAGCCCCCTTCACAGGGTGCCTCTACTGCTAAGGGTCCCTTAGGATCTCTATCTTCTGACCTCCGTCCACCGGAGCTCACAGAGGATTCCTCATCAGGGCCCAGACCCCGTCCTCCTAAGAGGAGACGCAGGGTTTCCTCTCCCTCCTCATCCCGCGGCTCTGATTCAAGAGCTGACTCGCAGGACGAGGAGGATGCCTTTACAGGAGGCTCGGAGGCTAACTCCATGTACCCCATTGATCTTTCCGAGGGTGACTCAGATCTTAGTGACTTGATTGCTTCCATTAATTCTGTACTGGATCTCAATCCGCCAGTATCAGAGGAGCAACCCTCTCTGGCAGAAAAGCACCAGTTTACCTCGCCTAAGAGAGTAAAGAGTGTGTTCTTTAACCACTCCAGTTTTCAGGCCGCTGTGACCAAACCCAGGGCCTGTCCTGACAAACGCTTCCAAAAGCGTGGTTCTGATGACCGTTTCCCCTTTCCACCTGAGGTGGTCAAGGAGTGGGCTCATTCCCCAAAGGTAGACCCTCCGGTGTCTACGCTCTCAGCCCGGACCGTTGTGTCGGTGGCTGATGGCACCTCCCTTAAGGATTCCACTGACCGTCAGATTGACCTTCTGGCCAAATCCGTGTATGAAGCGGCGGGGGCCGCGTTTTCCCCAACTTTTGCAGCAGTGTGGGCTCTCAAAGCCATCTCTGCTTCTCTAGAGGAGATGCATTCCCTCACCAGGGAATCTATGCCCGAGATGGTTGCCTTAACTTCTCAAGCTTCAGCTTTTTCATCTTATGCCATGTCTGCCATGCTGGAGGCTTCTCACCGCACTGCGGTGGCTTCGGCTAATTCCCTCGTTATCCGCAGGATCTTGTGGCTTCGAGAGTGGAAGGCAGATGCTTCTTCTAAGGAGTACCTTGCTGGGCTCCCTTTTGCTGGGTCCCGGCTGTTCGGAGAACAGCTGGATGAAATTATTAAAGAAGCTACTGGCGGGAAGAGTACTTCCATGCCACAAACCAAAACCAGGAAACCTGCCCAGGGTAGGAATCAGTCGAGGTTTCGCTCCTTTCGTTCCTCCAACTGGTCGTCCTCTAAGCCCTCCGCCTCGTCCGCTAACTCAGCCAAGGACCAGAAATCCAACTGGCGCCCAAAAGCGCGTCCACAGAAGACCGCAGGAGGTGCTGCCACTAAGGCAGCCTCTTCGTGACTCTCTGCCCGCTCCGGCAATGTCCTTAGTCGGTGGCAGGCTCTCCCACTTTGGCGACGCTTGGTTTCAACACGTCTCCAATCAGTGGGTGAGAGATATCATCTCCCACGGCTACAGGATAGAATTCTCTTCCAGCCCGCCAAACAGATTTTTTCTCTCAACTCCCCCTTGCTCCAAGGCCGCCGCCTTCTCACAGGCCGTGGCAGCCTTGTGGCCAATGGAGTAATTGTACCAGTTCCCGCCCGGGAACGGTTCAGAGGTTTCTACTCAAATCTCTTCCTAGTTCCCAAAAAGGACGGTACCTTCCGGCCCATCCTGGATCTCAAGCTTCTCAACAAGCATGTTCAGGTGCGGCACTTTCGCATGGAGTCTCTGCGATCAGTCATTGCCTCAATGACCCAAGGGGATTTCCTGGCGTCCATCGACATCAGAGATGCCTATCTGCATGTGCCAATTGCAGTTTCACATCAGCGTTGGCTACGTTTTGCAATAGGAGAAGATCATTTCCAATTCGTGGCTCTCCCCTTCGGGTTAGCCACGGCCCCTCGAGTATTCACCAAGGTCATGGCAGCAGTGATTGCGGTTCTGCACCTCCAGGGGTTGGCAGTGATTCTTTACCTGGACGACCTTCTAGTCAAGGCTTCATCCAGCGCAGACTGTCAGCGGAGTGTGTCGCTCACTCTCGCCACTCTAGCCCAATTCGGGTGGCTTGTCAATCTTCCCAAATCCACTCTGACTCCGACCCAGAGTCTCACGTACCTAGGGATGCAGTTCGAGACTTTGCCGGCACTTGTGTAGTTGCCCTTAGTCAAACAGCAGTCACTCCAGCTAGCGGTGCGCTCTCTGCTGAGGCCCCGCCGTTATACCCTCAGGCGTCTGATGCAGGTGCTGGGTCAAATGGTGGCGTCCATGGAGGCTGTTCCCTTTGCCCAGTTCCATCTGCGCCCCCTGCAGCTGGACATTCTCCGCTGTTGGGACAAGCGGCCTTCCTCCTTACACAGGTTGGTGGCTCGGTCGCCACGGACCAGGAGCTCTCTTCAGTGGTGGCTTCGGCCCCTCTCCCTGTTCCAAGGGCGCTCCTTCCTGGCCCCGTCCTGGGTGATTCTCACCACGGATGCCAGTCTATCCGGCTGGGGAGCGGTATGTCTCCACCACAGAGCGCAGGACTCCGTCCGAGTCAGCCCTTCCAATCAATGTGCTGGAAACCAGAGCCGTGCTTCTAGCTCTCCTAGCTTTTCACCACCTGTTGGCGGGCAGGCACATTCGAGTCCAGTCAGACAACGCGACAGCGGTTGCCTACATCAATCACCAAGGCGGGACACGCAGCCGCCTGGCAATGATGGAGGTACAACGCATCCTTCAATGGGCGGAGGACTCCAAGTCCACCATATCCGCAGTCCACATCCCAGGCGTGGAAAACTGGGAGGCAGATTATCACAGCCGTCAAAGCATGGACGGTGGCGAGTGGTCCCTGCACTGCACCCAGCAGTGTTTCAGTCAATCTGCCGCAAATGGGGCACTCCGGACGTGGACCTAATGGCATCCCGTCACAACAACAAAGTTCCTGTTTACATGGCTCGCTCCCAGATCCTCAGGCCTTCGCCGCGGACGCTCTGGTTCAAGACTGGTCCCAGTTTCGTCTGTCCTACGTGTTTCCCTCTCTAGCTCTCTTGCCCAGAGTCCTGCGCAAGATCAGAATGGAGGGCTGTCGAGTCATCCTCATTGCTTCGGACTGGCCCAGGCGTGCTTGGTATCCGGACCTGCTCCATCTGTCCGTAGAGATGCCGTGGCATCTCCCGGACCGTCCAGACCTACTCTCGCAAGGTCCGTTTTTCCGCCCGAATTCTGCGGCTCTCAAATTGACGGCGTGGCTCTTGAGTCCTGGATTTTGACGGCTTCTGGTATCCTCCTGAAGTCATCTCCACTATGACTCGGGCCCGTAAGTCTTCCTCCGCTAAGATCTATCACAGGACTTGGAAAATTTTCCTGTCCTGGTGTCGCTCTACCGACCATCCTCCTTGGCCATTCTCCTTGCCGACCCTTCTGTCTTTTCTACAGTCCGGTCTGCAGCTAGGACTGTCCCTCAACTCTCTCAAGGGACAAGTCTCAGCTCTGTCAGTTCTGTTCCAGCGGCGTCTCGCTCGGCTGGCTCAGGTCCGTACCTTCATGCAAGGCGCGTCTCACATCTTTCCGCCTTATCGGCGGCCCTTGGATCCCTGGGACCTTAACTTGGTCCTCACGGTATTGCAGAAACCCCCCTTTGAGCCTCTTAGGGAGGTTTCTTTGTATCGTCTTTCTCAGAAGGTGGCCTTTCTGGTTGCCATAACTTCCCTCAGAGTCTCTGATTTGGCTGCGCTCTCTTCGGAGTCACCTTTTTTAGTTTTTCATCAAGACAAGGTGGTTCTCCGTCCGACTACGGACTTTCTTCCTAAGGTGGTCTCTCCTTTCCACCTTAACCAGGACATTACCCTACCTTCCTTCTGTCCGGCTCCTGTTCATCGGTTTGAAAAAGCGCTGCATACTCTAGATCTGGTGCGTGCTCTCCGGATCTATGTGTCTTGCACCGCTGCGCTTAGGCGGTGCACCTCTCTGTTTGTGCTAACCACAGGTCGGCGCAAGGGCCTCCCTGCTTCTAAGCCGACCTTAGCCCGTTGGATTAGATCGACCATTTCGGACGCCTACTCAGGTGCCTCCCCCGCCGGGGATCAAGGCACACTCGACCAGAGCTGTCGGTGCCTCTTGGGCTTTTTGGCACCAGGCTACGGCTCAACAAGTCTGTCAGGCTGCCACTTGGACTAGCCTGCATACCTTCTCGAAGCACTACCAAGTGCATGCTCATGCTTCGGCAGATGCGAGCTTGGGCAGACGCATCCTTCAGGCGGCTGTCGCCCATTTGTGAAGTTAGGTTCTGCCTACTTCTTAGTTTTTCTGTTTATTCTCACCCAGGGACTGCTTTGGAACGTCCCAAGGTCTGGGTCTCCCAAAGGAACGATAAAGAAAAAGGGAATTTTGTTTACTTACCGTAAATTCTTTTTCTTATAGTTCCGTATTGGGAGACCCAGCACCCTCCCTATTGCCTGTTGGCAATTCCTTGTTCCGCGTGTTATCACCGGCTGTTGTTGTGGACAGAGTCTCCGGTTGTTCCGGCTCTTGCTCTGTTCTACTTGTGGGTGGCTATTCTCCTTCAGCTTTTGTACTAAACTGGCTGGGACTGGCTCACCAGGGGGTGTATAAGCTCAGAGGGAGGAGCTACACTTTTAAGTGTAGTACTTTGTGTGTCCTCCGGAGGCAGAAGCTAAACACCCAAGGTCTGGGTCTCCCAATACGGAACTATAAGAAAAAGAATTTACGGTAAGTAAACAAAATTCTCTTTATTTGTAAGAATTTACTGGTCCGTTCACTTACAATTCTCTTAACATTGTTTCCCTCTTTTTTTAGTTTATGAAGATTGTGATTACACGGCCAACCAACTACCTGCAACAATCAATGTGTAAGAACTAGTAGAGTCCTGTGAGATTATAACTAGTTTAATCCCGTAGATTATTTGCTTCAGAAATTGTATGTAGAACATCTGCCACTTCGTACGCTACATATTATTATCTTACAACTTCCTTCTTTTAGTGTTATTTGTCCTTCGGGTTGCCTTACACAAAAGGATAAAGTTTGGGGATCTGAAACTTTTGCTCAGGTGATATATTTATTTATTGAAGTTCTAAAAATATCTGCTCTCCTCTCAGATACATATAATATCTACAATATTTTCAATCTCTAGGAGTCCTCGGTATGTGCCGCTGCCATTCATAGTGGAAAGATTGACAACAACGGGGGCAAAGTAGTAGCCATGAAGAAGCCAGGACAGGAGAAGTACGGATCTTCTACAAGAAATGGAATAAAAGCAAAAAGTCGCGGCCCGTCATCCGGATCATTTGTTCTCATGTCGCTAAGTGAATTCCAGAGCAGTCACTTTACCAAAACGTCTTACCAGGAACCAAAGATGGGTACGTGCAGACAGGACACACAAGGCGCCATTAATAATAATAAGTAACTTCTTACTGGGGCTGTACTGTTACCCAATAAGACGTCTGTGAGTCATAAAATGTCGCCAAAATTGTGCATAGAATTGTCATACATGAAATCACTCCGGGGCGGGGATGAAGAACATTTGTGACAAATGTAACCACTTTACGAGAAGTCACAAATGATGAACCAGCGAAAAACATGTGGAATCCCCAAACTCTGGCCACAGCGGTGAACATGAACCAACACAGGCAAATACTCATAAAATAGACTTTAGAGAAAGGTGCAACTTTAAAGAATGGGGCACATATCACACACACCAGAAACTAGAGGAATAAAAGCAATGTAATGGCTGCATGATTTTACTTTGTGTATAAGTTCCCTCCAACCTTCCCTTAGGGGAAAAAAAAAGAATTTTAAATTCTAAATTGAAATTTAGATGATGAGCCCCAATCGGGAGAGGACGGTGCACATTGGTGATCTAGTAAATGGAATAGTGATAAAATTCACTATAGAAAAGGGGATAACTACAAGACCAATGTGGGACTGACCATCGACCCCCCCCCCCCCACACCGATCAACAGAATGGGGAGCTTGTGCCCTCACCGTAGGAGGGGAGGAGATGTTGCGCATGTGCACTGCTGCTTTATTTCATGGCTACAATTGACAAATATTGTGCAATAGCTCCATAGTCAGTTATTAGAAACCCTCCGATCTAGTAGCTATCACTTATTCTGCAACTAAGTTTATTTCTGGAAAAAATACCCCTCTAATATGTTAATTCCATATTTTAACAGATGTTCAGTTAGATCTGAATTCAGGAGAAGGTAAAAATTCAGTTTCTTTATAAACAGCAAAAGAATTTAAACAAAAGGGGCCTCGATTATCAAAACGGTCTAAAAGATAAAGTCTTCGTGGTCCGTAACCTCTCATTGTACAGGGGCAGTTCAGGCTGCGCTGTGAGTGTTTGCTATACGCCCCACACACAAGTATTTCTTGTAAACTGTTCTCACAAATCTGCCTGGTCTTGTTACGTGTGGCTGCCATGTTCCAGCAATGTTACCAGCTACCAAAGATGAGTCACTGCAGAAACCACGTCGTGGACACAACCACATTCAGATGGATGAATGTTTAGTGTCAGAGATTTCTGTAATACATCTGCAGAGTGTGTTAAAAAAAACTTTAGAGTATGTTCAGAATTTGTCTTTTTCTGCATTTTTTTTGTATGGAAACATCAGTGACAAAATGCTCCAAAGAATGGACCTATTCATTTGTAAAAAAAATACCTGCTGTACATGTGGTCAGGCCCTGGAGCTGTGGTCAGGCCATGGAGCTTTTTAAACTCCTTCAAGACTTCAAAAGACACCAGATGCTTAAAAGAAGTAACATGTCCATCATTCAGGCTTTTTTTAACTGGAAAAACACTCATTACTTTGTAGTAGAATTTATAGAGGTTGTCAACAACTTTTACATTGATGGCCTAACCTTAGGGCGGCTTTGCACACTACGACATCGCAGGTGCGAGGTCGGTGGGGTCAAATCGAAAGTGACGCACATCCGGCGTCACTTGCGATGTCGTAGTGTGTAAAACCTTTTTGATACGATGAACAAGCGCAAAAGCATCGTTATAGTATCATCGGTGTATTCTCCGACATTTCCATAATGCCGGTGAAGAAACAGGTACGATGTAGTTCCTCGTTCCTGCGGCAGCACACATCGCTGTGTATGAAGCCGCAGGAGCGAGGAATATCTCCTACTTGCCTCCCGGCTGCAATGAGAAGGAAGGAGGTGGGCGGGATGCTTACATCCTGCTCATTTCCGCCCCTCCGCCGCTATTGATCGCCTGTCGTGTGACGTCGCTATGACGCCGCACGACCCGCCCCCTTAGGAAGGAGGCGGATCGCCGGCCAGAGCGACGGTCGCAGGGCAGGTGAGTGCATGTGAAGCTGGTGAAGCAATAATATTCTCTACGCCAGCTATCACAAGATATCGCAGCTGCGACGGGGCGGGGACTATCGCACTCGACATCACAGCATCGGCTTGCGATGTCGTAATGTGCAAAGCCCGCCTTAGAATAGGCCATCAATGTCTGATCGCCGGGGTCTGACACTTGGCACCCCCGCTGATCACTTGCTCTCGGTGGTGGCAGCAAGAGGCTGGAAATGCTCCATTCCAGAGCTGACCCGTGTTTTGATAATAGCAACTGATGGAGACTGCAAATCCACCTCCCATTCAAATCAATGAGGCGGACATGCAATCATTGCTGTCAGTTGAAAGTGCAGGTGTGGAACTGAGCATTTCTGGCCATCTGCTTCTGGCGCCAAGAACAGCTGGTCGGCGATGGTGCCGGGTGTCAGACCCCAGCCAATCACACATTGAAACCTATCCTAAGGCTAGGATATTAATGTAAAAGTAGTGGCCAACCTCTTTAATGGGAAGCATTTCTAACTGGAAAAAAATCTCTAGCAATTTCTAGATATTAAAGTCAATGTTTTTGGAGTGGCTATCAAAAAGCCCTGATCTCAATCCTATTGAAAATTGTCTGACTGATCTGGTGAAGTCAAGAAGAATTTTATTTTTCTCAACAAAACAAAATTAGTAAACTGCCAACAAAAAGTCAATAAACTCTTTGCCCTCATCATTTAGATACATAATAAAATGATTGATAATATTTGTAAGAATGAACTGGTCCGTTCATTTACAATTCTCTTAACATTGTTTCCCTCTTTTTTTAGTTTATGAAGATTGTGATTACACGGCCAACCAACTACCTGCAACAATCAATGTGTAAGAACTAGTAGAGTCCTATTAGATTATAACTAGTTTAATCCCGTAGATTATTTGCTTCATAAATTGTATATAGAACATCTGCCACTTGGTACGCTACATATTATTATCTTACAACTTCCCTCATTTAGTGTTACTTGTCCTTCGGGTTGCCTTACACAAAAGGATAAAGTTTGGGGATCTGAAACTTTTGCTCAGGTGATATATTTATTCATTGAAGTTCTAAAAATATTTATTTGTTTTCGTCTCAGATACATATAATATCTACAATATTTTCAATCTCTAGGAGTCCTCGGTATGTGCCGCTGCCATTCATAGTGGAAAGATTGACAACAACGGGGGCAAAGTAGTAGCCATGAAGAAGCCAGGACAGGACAAGTACGGATCTTCTACAAGAAATGGAATAAAAGCAAAAAGTCGCGGCCGGTCATCCGGATCATTTGTTCTCATGTCGCTAAGTGAATTCCAGAGCAATCACTTTACCAAAACGTCTTACCAGGAACCAAAGACGGGTACGTGCAGACAGGACACACAGGGCGCCATTAATAATAAGTAGCTTCTTACTGGGGCTGTACTGTTACCCAATAAGACGTCTGTGAGTCATAAAATGTCGCCAAAATTGTGCACAGACTTGTCATACATGAAATCACTCCGGGGCGGGGATGAAGAACATTTGTGACAAATGTAACCACTTTACGAGAAGTCACAAATGATGAACCAGCGAAAAACATGTGGAATCCCCAAACTCTGGCCACAGCGGTGAACATGAACCAACACAGGCAAATACTCATAAAATAGACTTTAGAGAAAGGTGCAACTTAACAGAATGGGGCACATATCACACACACCAGAAACTAGAGGAATAAAGGCAATGTAATGGCTGCATGATTTACTTTGTGTATACGTTTTCTCCAACCTTCCCTTATGGGAAAAAAAAGAATTTAAAGTGAAATTTAAGTTAAGAGCCCCAATCGAAAGAGGAACCAATGTTGGTGTTGCACACTGGTGATCTAGTGAATGGAATAGTGATATAATTCACTATGGTCTTGTAGTTATCGCCTATCCTAATGTGGCACTGACCATCGACACCCCCCCCCCCCCACACCGATCAACAGGATGAGGAGCTTGTGCCCTCACCTTAGGAGTGGAGCGATGTTGCGCATGTGCACTGCTGCTCTATTTCATGGCTACAAGATTTTGGGAGATAGACAAATATTGCGCTTGACAATCCACTGTAGCTCCATAGAATCAGTTTTTAGAAACCTACCGATCTTGTAGCTATCACTTGTCCTGCAACTAAGTTTATTTCTGGAAAAAATACCCCTCTAACATGTTAATTCCATATTTTAACAGATGTACAGTCGGATCTGAATCCAGAAGGTAAAAGTTCAGTTTCTTTATAAACAGCAAAAGAATTTAATCAAAACAGGCCTCAATTATCAAAAAGATAAAGTCTTTGTGGTCCGTAACATCTCATTATACAGGACTGCGCTGTGATTGAAAACCGCTCATTACTTTGAAAAAGAATTTAAAGGGGTTGTCCACTATTTTTACATTGATGGCCTGTCCTTAGAATAGGTCATCAATGTCTGACACCTGACACCCTCGCCGATCAGCTGTTCTCGGTGGCGGCAGCCTAGGGCTCGAAATGCTCAGTTCCGGAATTGCCCCATCTTCTGATAGCAACCGCTGCTGGATACTGTAAATTTACCTCCCATTCCAGTCAATAGGATGCGGACGTTCCACAGTTGCTGTCAGTTGACAGGGCAGGTGCAGAATTGAGCATTTCCGGCCACCGGCTGCCTGCGCTGAGAACAGCTGGTTGGCAGGGATGCGGGGTGTCGGACCCCAGCCGATCACACATTGATGACCTATGCTAAGGATAGGCTGTTAATGCAAATATAGTGGCCAACCTCCTTTAATGGAAAATGTTCCTGGCTCAAAAAAAAACCTAGCAATTTCTATATTCCTCTATAAATTCAAAAAGCATGCTTTATATCATTAAAAATGTCCAAAATAGTGCAAATAATACAGGCTAAACATAGAGCTGAAAAGACTGAACATCTCAACTCAAACAACCCAAAAAATGCAGATAAAAGTCACTTTAGGATTACACAATGCCCGGCAACAGGAGAGTCTCCTGAAGTGTCTTCTGCTTGAAAAATTGATGCTTCTGATGTCACAAAAGGCGCAGAATGAACATACCCTTATATGTCATGAATAATATATCTGGAAGTTTATCAGTAGAGTTATCAGATGCTTCATCAAAGGACAGGCAATTTACTTTCTGCACCAATGCCATTCCAGCTATGTCAACACAGCGACTCCTGGGGCTCATGTAACATGTTAACGGATCCATTTTCCATAGACTCAATTGTTAAAAAATGGATCCAGCTAAAATCAATTATTTAAAACCAGACAGAAAAGTTTGTGTAAGCCATGGACCGGGTGAGTCCCACAGAATACAGCAAATATAAGTAAAAATAAAGATATGATATATATATATTTGATTTCTGGCAACCATAAAAGTTCTATGTATCAAAATATTTTAAAACATCAGACCATGTCAATAATTTATAGAGAAAAAATGAATCCACCGGAATTGCCTTTTTTTTTCAATCGCTGCATTTCTCAAAACAAAATTACAAAAAACTAGATCAAAATGTTGTATGGTGTATACCCCAAAATGTCAATAAAACAGCTGCCCACAAGAAAATCCAGCCCTCATACAGCTCCATCAACAGGCAAAATAATAAAAATGTCTCATAACGTGACCACAAAAGACAATTATTTATTTATTTTTTTTACAAATTTTCAATTTATTTCCACCTCTTAAAAAAAAAACTATAACGGTTCAGTATCATTGTAATCACACTGACCTGGAAAATCAGATAACCAGGCTATTTGTAACATACAATGAGGCCTATGTAAAACAAAGCCCAAAATACAGCAGCAGAATTACATTTCCTTTCACCGTTTTTCCAGTACATTATATGGATAAATGACTTGTGTCATTGAAAACTGCAGCTTGTCCCACAAAAAGCCGCTCTGTGCTCTCGTACGGTTATTTTAACTGTAGAAGGAAAAAAGGTTACGACTCTTAATAGAGTAAAAAAAAAAAAAAGCAAAAATGTAACAAAATGAATTGTCTTGTTAGGAGTGGGTTAAGCTTATTATAAACGCCTAACCCATATCATAACTATTAATGAATGAGAGTTGCCGAACTGATCTCGTGGAGTCAAGAAGGATTTAATTCTGCTGGGAGAAAAAATGAGCTGCAAATGCCAAGAAGTATCCGCATCATTAGGAGTAATAATGAAACGGTTATATTTAAGCTTTAAATGTTTCTTTCTCTTAAAATTCTCTGAAATATTTTTCCATCTTTTTTCAGTTCGTGGAAACTGCGCTTACACGGCCCAGCAACTGCCCGCACAAGTCAACGTGTAAGAGCTGGTACAGTCCTAATATATTAGATTATCACTAGTTGGATCCTGTAGATTATTTGGTGTATAAATTGTGTAGATAGAGGGGGATATAGAGGGGGATATAGAGGGGGATATAGAGGGGGATATAGAGGGAGATGTAGAGGGGGATGTAGAGGGAGATGTAGAGGGGGATGTAGAGGGGGATGTAGAGGGGGATGTAGAGGGGGATGTAGAGGGAGATGTAGAGGGGGATGTAGAGGGGGATGTAGAGGGAGATGTAGAGGGGGATGTAGAGGGGGATGTAGAGGGGGATGTAGAGGGGGATGTAGAGGGGGATGTAGAGGGGGATGTAGAGGGGGATGTAGAGGGGGATGTAGAGGGAGATGTAGAGGGGGATGTAGAGGGGGATGTAGAGGGGGATGTAGAGGGGGATGTAGAGGGGGATGTAGAGGGGGATGTAGAGGGGGATGTAGAGGGGGATGTAGAGGGGGATGTAGAGGGGGATGTAGAGGGGGATGTAGAGGGGGAAGTAGAGGGGGATATAGAGGGGGATGTAGAGGGGGATGTAGAGGGGGATGTAGAGGGGGATGTAGAGGGGGATGTAGAGGGATATTCATTCATCTGCTACTAGGTGCACTACATATTATATTACTTTACAACTTCCCTTTTAGTGTGATTTGTCCTCCGGGTTGCCTTACACAGAAGGATAATGTTTGGGGATCTGCACCTTTTGCACAGGTGAGATATTTATTAACATTTTCAAAATATTTGTCAGACTTTAAGAAATATATAATCTCCCCAATATTTTCCGTCTCTAGGAGTCCTCGGTATGTGCCGCTGCCATTCATACTGGACAAATTGATGACAAGAACGGGGGCAAAATAGTAGCCATGAAGAAGCCAGGACAGCAGAAGTACGAATCCTCTACAAGAAATGGAATAACAACAAAAAGTGGCGGCCGGTCATCCGGATCATTTGTTATCATCTCTTTAACTGAATTCCAGAGCAATCACTTTACCAAAGCTTCTCATCAGCAACCAAAGACAGGTGCGTGCAGTCAGGACATACAGGGCGCCATTAATATTAAAGTGAACCTGTCACCAGGTTTTCCCCATATAAAGTAGGGCGGCCAGCACGTATAGTGTTCATATACAGAATTCTAGAGTGTGGTATATATGTTCCTAAGCCGCTCTGCATAAGACAAAAAATACCTTTTATTCTACTCACCTATGGGGTGATCTGATCCAATGGGCATCGCTGGTCTCGATCTAGCTCTTCCTCTCTTCTCACAATCACCGTCGTCCTCCTCTACACCATCCACACAGTGTTTTCCATCGTTGTCTGGGGCAGACACACTTCTCGCTGCCGGGCTGAGGCCAGAGGAAAGTACTGTAGTGCGCATGCTGGGGAAAGGCCAAAGAGCGCTGACGCATGCGCACTATAATGTTTGTCTCTGCCGTGCTCTGCTCAACAGGGCAGAGACAAGTGCATCTTCGCCAAGTTCTGTAACTCAATCATATGTCTGTAAGTATTGTACATGTTCTGTGTTGTTAACAGATAGAAAACATACCCATTAAAGTCCACCAGCCGCCCCTATGATAACTTCTGTCTATCATGCATGTGAATATAGTATCCATAAAAACAAGTACAACAATCATGAACATTACAAAAACAGACTGGTACAGGAGAAGAGCGGACCCGGCCCGCGAGGGCTCACAGTCTACAGGGGATACGTGAGGGTACAGGAGGAGAGCGGACCCTGCCCGCGAGGGCTCACAGTCTACAGGGGATAGGTGAGGGTACAGGAGGAGCGTGGACCCTGCCCGCGAGGCCACACAGTCTACAGGGGATAGGTGAGGGTACAGGAGGAGAGCGGACCCTGCCCGCGAGGGCTCACAGTCTACAAGGGATAGGTGAGGGTACAGGAGGAGAGCGGACCCTGCCCGCGAGGGCTCACAGTCTACAGGGAATGGGTGAGGATACAGTAGATGAGGGGAAGAGAGGAAAAGGCCTCAATAGAAACATGCGCACACCAATAAATATAAAAAAGTATACATTTTATTTTGTCCAGAGCATACAAAACACAACTGAATGAATAAAATAATTGAAAAACAAAGCAGCCATCTGCCTCCTAAAGTATACCCCTATGGAAATATGTACCCCTGAGTACTACAATACCATGTCCGGACCCTGGTAAAAAAGTGCAAGAAAGAGGGGATGTCGAAAAAATCTCCAACAGCCCCTAAGCGTACACAAAATAACCTCTATAGCAAAACGGTACTGTGATTTTAAGGCAAGAAAAATCACCATAAATGTGGTATTATGACAAAATAATCACAATAAGGATGTAAAATACCCTGAAAGATGGCATAGCAGAATCACAATATATGACATATAGAGGGAACCATCAGCCTCATATTGTGTGAGGAATCTGAATTAAATAATGTACAGAAAGGATATGGATCTCTCAATATTACAATAAGGTACAATAGGTGAGGACAGAGCTGGTTGCGCAGCGGTGTACTGGACTGAGGGTTATTGTAGGTTGTAGGCTTATCGGAAGAGATGGGTCATCAGGCTCCTTTTGAAGCTTTCCACGGTAGGTGAGTCTGATATGCTGAGGTAGAGCGTTCCAGAGTATGAGGGAGGCACGGGAGAAATCTTGTATGTGATTGTGGGAAGAGGAGATAACAGGGCAGTAGAAAAGGAGATCTTGTGAGGATCTGAGGTTGCGTGCAGGTAAGTACCGGGAGACTCGGTCACAGATGTATGGAGGAGACAGGTTGTGGATGACTTTGTATGTCATGGTTAGGGTTTTGAACGGAAGTCTTTGGCAATTGGAAGCCAGTGAAGGGATTGGCAGAGCGGAGAGGCTGGGGAATAGCGGGGGTAGAGTTGGGTTAATTGGGCTGCCGAGTTTAGGATAGATTGGAGGGGTGCAAGTGTGTTGGAAGGGAGGCCACAGAGCAGGAGGTTGCAGTAGTCGAGGCGGGAGATGATAAGGGCATGCACTAGTGTTTTTGCTGATTCTTGCTTAAGGAATGCACGAATCTGGGAAATATTTTTGAGTTGCAGTCAGCAGGAGGTAAAGAGGGCTTGGATGTGTGGCTTGAAGAATAGAGCAGAGTTGATACAGAGTATATACCTATTAGCACCGAGTGATCCAAAAGGTGGTTACGGACAAACCTCAGGAACTGTTGGCAGACTGCTAACCCAGCCCCTCAGCCTTTGATTGATGTTTGATAAAGCATGATTTTTTTCTCCTCCATGAGGCAACATTAGCTACAGTTATCGTGAAAATGTAGACAAGCCTCCTATCTGCATTGTCCATATACCTAAAATGACAACCTTATGCCTGTGCTGTACTTATAGCCACTGTTCCTCCCTTTACACTTCCCTTGAATATGTTCTTTCTTTGTAGTTGGTGGACACTGCGCCTACACAGCCATGCAGCTACCTGCCCAAATCAATGTGTAAGTTCTAGTGTAGTCCTATACCTCTATCTGATTACTTTGGTGATTTATTAGTATGGATGTATCTGATTAAGCTGGAGATTATGTGTAAAATGGGTTTTTATGTCACAAATCTATTCTTTTAGGATTATTTGTCCTTCGGGCTGCCTTACAGAGAAGGAAAATGTTTGGGGATCTAAAACTTTTGCACAGGTGAGATCATGTAATTAATAGTTAACCCCTTCACGACATTTGACGTACCATTACTTTATGGTCAGGAGGGGGCTACCGCAGAATGACATAAACTTACGCCATGGGGATCATGCAGACACAGAGGCTGTGCTCACATTCTCGCTTCTGGGAGCTCAGGGTAAGTTCTAGCCAGGCTCCATCTGTCACAAACAGGGACAGTCCTTGCGCCACCCCTGGCTTTTTAACCCCCTAAATAGCGCAGCATTTAGGAGGCTGGGAGAGGGAGTGTGCTCCCTTTCCCACAAATTGATCACGTGGGGGGGGGTCTGACCGTTGCCATGGCAACCCAAGGTTATCACAATTACATCCGGGTCAGCCATTTATGGCAAGCCTGTTAGACCATGCCAGAAGCATGGTCTAAGAGGCCTCTGTCAGTGCAGCACTGACAGGTGTAATGTTTTGCATTGCTTGTGCATTGCAATATATTATAGCCGTGATCATATTAATAAGTTAATGTCCCATATAGAAACTAGGTAAAAAAATAAAAAAAAGTTATAAAAAAATTGTAAAAATATTAAAAAAAAAAGTGTAGTTAAAACTGTCTTTTCATCATACAGCTGAAAATAAGTGGAATAAAATGCGAGCAGAAGGTAATATGTAAATAAAAATGGTAGCTCTGAAAACGTCATCTTGTTTATTATTTGGCCCAAAATGATACCAATGAAAACAAAATCAAGCCCTCACATGCCTGTTGGCAGAAAAATTTCAAAAAAATACCCTTCAAAATTAGGTGATGCAAGAAAACCCTGTATTTTGTAGAAAAGCATATTTTATTGTGATAGTAGCCAAACCTAAAAAAAAACTATGAATCTGGTTTTGTTGTAATTGTACTGACCTGAAAAATGAAGCCTCCGAATCACTTATAACATGAAGTGAATGGCATAAAAAATAGTAATTAAGCCAATTCTTCAACTGCTGTTGATTTTGTTTATTCTGTCTCCCAAAGGCACAGCTTACATTTATCCTGTGCTCTACACTGAGCTCTTACACCAAAGATTACCTGTAAATCTCTGAAAAAAGTGATTCAGACAAAATTCCCAATGGAAAATTCACTGTAGTAAGACAAAGGGGAGTCACTTTGAACTCTTGTCAGGCCTGTGGTCTTGCAGTGTCCATCTTTTTATGCATCTTTTTAGGTGTGCGCAAAAGTGCAATCAGCAACAGTTTTGTGCACCTTTGAAAAGGATACAGAAGCCGACTGGAATCCGGAGAAGCTCTGCTGCCTCAGTGGGTCTTTCCACTGTTTAGGCACATCAGGTGCTCTGCAAATACAACATGGCATCCACTATCTATTTCAGCCAATTTCCAAATAGCGCTCTTTCCCTTCCAAACCCCACTGTGCACCCAAACAGTAGTTTTCCACCACATATAGAGTATCCCTCTACTCAGAAGTTATTGCGCAATAAATTATATTTTCTGTCACTTAGGCCTTTCAAAGTTACTTCAAATGTGATGGGGTCCCTTAAACATATTGTGCTGATGTAAAGCAGACTTGCGGTAAAGGTTATTTATGAACTATTTTGTGTGACCTAACTCTCTGGTTTAAAGGGGGCTTTAAACACTGCGACATCGCTAGCGTTTGCTAGTGATGTCGAGCGCGATAGCACCCGTCCCCGTCGTAAGTGCGACATTTGGTGCTCGCTGCCGTAGCGAACATCATCGCTACGGCAGCGTCACACGCACATGTGACCGCCGAACAATCCCTCCCTCGAGGGGGAGGTGCATTCAGCACCATTGCGGCGTCACTAAGCGGCTGGCCAATAGAAGCGGAGGGGCGGAGATGAGCGGGACGTAACATCCCGCACACCTCCTTCCTTCCGCATTGCCGGTGGACACAGGTTTGTTCGTCGTTCCTGCGGTGACACACATAGCGATGTATGGTGCCACCGGAATGACGAACAACATCATACCTGTCGCAGCAGCGATACTAAGGAAATGAGCGACGTGTCAACGATCACCGTTTATAAACGATTTTTCGATCGTTGATTGTCGCTCCTTGGTGTCACACGCTGCGATGTCGCTACCGGCGCCCTATGTGCGTCACTAACAACGTGACCCCGACGATATATCGGTAGTGATGTCGCAGCCTGTAAAGCCCCCTTAAGGACTTAAAAATTAAAATTGTGAAAATGTAGACATTTTTTTTTTTTCTAAACTTCTGATATTTTCACTAATAGGCGCAAAAAATATCATCCTAAACTTTCCACTAACATAAACTGCAGTATGTCATGAAAAACAATCTCAGAATCACTAGGATCCGTTGACGCGTTCCAGAGTTATTACCTCTAAATTGACGCTGGTTAGAATTGAAAAAATTGGCCTAGTCCGGAGGGGGAAAACAGGCTGGGTTATGAAGGGGTTAAACCCTTTACACCCGCGGGAATTTTCCATTTTTCATTTTCATTATTTCCTCCCCTTCTCCCAAGAGCCACAACATTTTTCATTTTTCAACAATATAGCCATATGAGGTCTTGTGTTTTGTAGGACTAGTTGTATTTTTGAATGACACCATTCATTCTGCCTCAAAATGTACTGAAAAACAGGAATACAAAATCTAAGTGCAGTGACATTGAAAAAAACTAATTAAAAGGTATCACAACTACAAAATTTTAATTTTGTTTCTCTCACTGAGAGCAATCAATCATTGAAAAAAACTGCAATTCCACTATGTTTTGGGAGGTCTTTTATTTACCATGTTCACTATATAGTAACACTGACCAGGAAAATTATTCCCCAGGTAAGTACGAGTACGTAGATACCAAACAAGTATATATATTTATTTAAGTGATGAAAAAATAATTAGAAACTTGTCAAAAAAAATTTGCTTTTGTCGCCATTTTCTGAGACCAGTAACGGTCTCATTTTTTTGGATCTGAGGCTGTGGGAGAGCTTTTTTGTGCCATGAGCTTACATTTTTACAGATACTATTTTGGGGTAGATATGATGATTTGACTGCCTCTTATTGCAAGGTAGTGGCTCGCAAAAACGTAATTCTGGCTTTTTGATTTATTTTTTTTTTCATTACGCCATTTATCAATCAGATTATTTTTTTTATGTTTTGATACATTGGGCATTTGGACATTCTGAATACAGTGATACCAAATATGTATTTTTTTTTATTTTCATTTTATTTATAATGGGGGAAAAGGGAGGTGACTCCTGTGCGAGACAAAGCAAAGCTCTGCTTAGCAACAATCACGATCTCCTATAAATGCCGGCCCGCAGCCAGCGTTCACAGGAGGATTGGGATGACAGGCACAGGAGTTTTCAGCTGACCCCCAGCTGTCATGAAAACCCAACTGTACCCACAATCACATGCTGGGGGCGCCCATGGGCAGGATGAGTGACGCGCTGCCTGTCAGCTTGCTTTAACTGCTGGTGTCCGAGATTGACAGCGGCATTTAACTACTTAGCAGCTGTGGGTGGATCTCCAATTTATCTACTGCTGTTGGAGGCACTGTCAAGTCCTAGAAAAAACGTGGGCTCAGAGTGTGAATCCGCATCAAAGGCAGGGACATGGCAGATGATGTACATGTACGTCATCGGTCGTGAAAGGGTTAAAACATTTTCTAAAATGATATAACATCTGCAAATTGTACATTTCTAGGAGTCTTCAGTATGTGCAGCTGGCATTCATGATGGAAAAATTACCGACCAAGGAGGAAAATTGGTAGCACAGAAGAAGCCAGGACAAGACAAGTATGAATCTTCAACAAAAAATGGAATAACAACAAAAAGTGGCGGCCGGTCATCCGGATCATTTGTTCTCATGTCCCTAAGTGAATTCCAGAGCAATCACTTTACCAAAACGTCTCATCAGCAACCAAAAAAAGGTAAGCTCAGTCAGCTCACAGACGGGCGCCAATAATATTAGAGAGGGCCTCACACATTTGTTGCTCTCTTCATTCCTTTTTTTGGGTCTGGCGTAGTGAATTTCTGAGCTTTAATAGAAATGAATGAAGAGAGTCATGCATGTGCGACCTCCTCCCTACTCCTGACAGCACAAGGCAACAAGTCGAGGCTTCCCATTTGTGAGACTGATCCCAGCGGTGGGACCACATCTATCGGACATTCATAGCACATTCGGTTGATGTGTAAAATGTTCTAGATGGGAAAATACCTTTAATGACTCAGATATGGACCTTCACCAGTTCAATGCAGCACCCTTTAATCTCAACATATAAAATCACATTTTAAATTAGAGGTGAATCTAGGTTTTTCCTGAAACCAGGGCAAAAATTTCGTTTGCCGCCTCTCCCTATACACAGCTTAAGCATTTGCATAGTCATCATGTGACCACAAATATGCAATTGGTATACTTCCAGTCACGTGTGACTAGCTTCTCTTCCGGATTCTCCCAATGGTCAGTGAAAAACTACAGCCCCTGCTTCATTGAGAAAAGAAGGAAGATAAGCTAGTTTGTAAAGGTAGGTGCATGGGATGTCTTTTGGTTCCAGAATATCCACTAAGGTCTCCAAGGCATAGATGCTTCAGGAAAAGGCCAGCTGTTATTACTGAAGGGTCTTATTTGCAGCTCTCACATGTTTGCATCGGCTCTGCCACCAATGTCATCCTTTCATAAGTTAGCCTTTAAAGGGATACATCGGGAAGATAAAAAACTCTTCTACTCTCCCTGCCTTCATAAACTACAAAGATGAGATGCACAATGCTGTTTCATAGACCTCACACTACCTGTAATTCAGTGTGACGCTGAAGCTGCTCTTTTCTACTCCCTCTCCCTTCTGGGACGTTACATCACACATCAGGGGTCTTGGCCTGCTTCATGCTCTTGGTAACAGCCAGCCCCCTGATAATATCTACTACTGTTCTGTCCAAAATTCGGGGTAGTGGTCACACCACCACCATGCCCCCAGCTCTCGGACAGAAGAGAAACATATATTATGCTTCTGATCTATCCGAGAGCAAGGTGGGGCATGGCTACGCTCCCTGTTCTCAGACTGGAAGGAGTCAGCTATTATAAGGGGGCTTGCTATTACCAACAGAAAGGAGCAGTCCCCCTGATGTGTGACGTAATGTCCAGCAGGGGACAGCAATGAGCAGCTCCAGCGTCACACGGAATTACAGGTAGCGTGAGGGTGAAGAGCACCATTGTGCTTCCCATCTTTAGCTTAGGGGGCAAGTAGAGAGGAAGAATGTTCAATTTACCAGGAGTACACCTCAAAATAGTCAGCAGACGCCGTCCGAACAATGAACATACCACCAGTGCCCGACTTTTAACCACATCCCCAGAGAGCCACCTCTTCTCCAGCTGGCTGTCAGTGTAACAACTGGTGTGGAGAATGACTGAATCCCGACTACAAGAAAATGTTCCCTTGGCAGACACCTCAGTCCACCGCATGTGGTTTGCAATGTTCTGGTCTGTACAATCTGCACATCCGGCTGCTGCCAAAAAACAACAACCCCAATCCAAATTCAAATGCCTTATGGACATTTATTCAAGCCATTGTGCCCTATGACAATCTCTAACATGTCACACGTCAGCGTTTTTCAGAGTAGATTGCAGCACATCACCTCCCCCTGTGCTGAGCTTCAGTGTTTGCTGTCAGTGAATGGAAAGAACGTTCTTCTGTTGGTCCAAATAATCTAAATTGTTCTACTCAGCTACACTAACGTCCAATTATTGTGATGAATAAAGCCCTGCCCGAAGCATTTATATTATCCTTTCTAAATCTTAACAGGCAGAAAAGGGGATGGGAACTCGGAAACAGGTAACATTTAAGTTTTTGAAAAAAAAATGCATTTGACTTTTGCTAACGAATCTGTTATACAAATCAAATAATAATACAATGGTCTGCACTCAGACTAAAGCTGGGTTCACACTAAGCGACAGCGACGTCGCTGTTACGTCACCATTTTCGGTGACGTAGCAGCGACCTTGTAAGTCGCTGTTATGATCGCTGCTTAGCTGTCAAACACAGCAGAAGCAGCGATCATAACGTCGCTGTGCTACATGCACAGAGAGCAGGGAGCCGCGCTTAGCGCTGGCTCCTTGCTCTCCTAGGTACAGTACACATCGGGTTAATTAACCCGATGTGTACTGCAGCTACATGTCACAGTGCAGAGAGCAGGGAGCCGCGCGCACTGCTTAGCGCTGGCTCCTTGCTCTCCTTGCTACAGTACACATCGGGTTAATTACCCGATGTGTACTGCAGCCACATGTGCACAGAGCAGGAGCCGGCACTGGCAGCAAGGGCGGAGGCTGGTAACGAAGGTAAATATCGGGTAACCAGGGAAAGGTCTTCCCTTGGTTACCCGATGTTTACGCTGGTTACAGCTTACCGCAGCTGCCAGACGCCGGCTCCTGCTCCCTGCTCGCTTCATTTCGTCGTTCTCTCGCTGTCACACACAGCGATGTGTGCTTCACAGCGGGAGAGTGACGACCAAAAAATGAAGCTGGACATTCAGCAACGACCGGTGACCTCACAGCAGGGGCCAGGTCGTTGCTGGATGTCACACACAGCGACGGGACGTCGCTGCAACGTCACAGAAAATGGTGACGTAGCAGCAACGTCGTTGTCGTTGTCGCTGTGTGTGACACCAGCTTTAGGCCCCTTTCACACGTCAGTGATTCTGGGACGTTTGTGCTTTTTTTTAAACGTACCAGAATCACTGACATACGCAGACCCATTATAATGAATGGGTCTGCTCACACATCAGTGATTTTTCACTGCACGTGTCTCCATGCGGCGTACCCGCGCGTCCGTTATTGCCACACGGAGACATGTCCATTTTTTTCTGGCATCACTGATGTCCCACGGACCACGCAGTGGTGTGGTCCGTGAAACACGTGCCAGAAAAAAACGTGCTTTTAAAATAAAAATCATTTTTACTCACCCGGCTCCAGCAATGTCCTCTGCAGCCCGTGCAGCCTGCTGCTTCTGAGCCGGCTCATTACTGTCGCGCATATTCATGATGCACGACACAGCCGACCTGGAAGCAGCTGCTGCGGAGGTCAGCGCCGGCCGGATGCTGCACCGCGGGAGCGATCAGCACCATGGAGAGCGGGAGCGCGCACAGGTGAGTTAATCTCTAAGTGCAATCACGGGCCACGGAGAACGGAGCCCGGATTGCACTTAGACAACCCACATGCGCCTTGATTCACGGCACACGGTGGGACATGTGCGTGTTTTACACGCCAGTGAAAAACGTCAGTGTTTTTCACTGACGTGTGAAACGGGCCTTAAGCAGATGATTGTGCACGTGAAAAGAGGGCAATGCCCTAAAGTCATATAATAATGAATTCACTGCACTCAAATTTGTGAATTTACAAAGAGAGCAACAATAATTTATTGGAGCAAACATCCGACAACGTTTCGCCCCACCGGGTCGAAACTAATAGTTTCATGAGAACTAATAGCAACGGCACTGCTGCGCTTGCAAATCACATATATCCTCAAGGCACCTTTTCCATATACTTCAGTGCCACAGTGCATATCATCCTTCACCCTACAGTCACCCATTATACAGCGACTTGACTAAGACCCGGTGGGTCGAAACTTTGTCGGATGTTTGCTTTACCACTTTGCTCCAATAAATTATTGTTTCACTCTTTGCAAATTCACAAATTTGAGAGCAGTGAATTCATTATTATATACAAATCAAATAACACATTTGTAATTTAAGCTTTTAAACACATTCTTCAATCGATGAGAAAAGTCAAACTGATCATAGCCCTGCTGAAAAATGAGTCTGTCTATTAAAGGGAAGTTTCAAGATTCTGATGAAGTTCAGAAAGCCGTCAGCTAGCTGCTGCATTGGAAAAACAGTAAAACCTGAAGGGAACCTGTCATGTTCCCAAACGTTATTAACCAGTGAATATGGGTCTAATCAGCAGGTTAATAGTGTTCTAAAGCTGCCCGTCTGCCTTACTGAAAGTCCAGCTACTGGCAGGAAATTACTTAATTCTTCATAGCAGTCTCTGGCTTTCAGTCACTGAGGCATACCAGGGAGGCTACAGTCACCGCTGAATTTGTAGTGAGTGGTGGTTGTAAGCAAGCCCTGGCACATTGACTGACAGCCATCTCTGTAGTGTATCTGTGCAGAAAGAGCTGCCAGTCAATGTGCCAGGGCCTGCTTACAGCCACCACTCACCAGATATTGAGCGGTGACTGTAGCCATGTCAGTACACCTCAATGACTGAAAGCTTGTGGCTTCCAGGTAGAATTACTTTTATTTCCTCCTGTTAGCCATGCTTTCAGCGCAGCGGTCAGGCAGCTTTGGAACAGTATTAACATACAGATTAACCCTATATCTACAGATTAATAACATTTGGGGAAATGACAGGTTCCCTTTAAAATATTTGTATGCTTCTAGTTTTGCTATGCTTCACCAGAGTGTATATGTTCTACAGCCACTTGATTTGATATCTGTGCATTTGTCATTGGATCACGGTGAGCAGTTTCTGTACATCACACAAGTATTTTTAGGACAAGTGTTACACTTACATTATTTACACATTTTTACATTTATGGGAGGAATAAAAAGTGAATAGAAAGACATAAAAATACCTGTATTGGCAACAGCAGCTTGATAACTGCTTTCAGGAAAAGGAAACTAATCAATAGTTATGATAATATTGAATTTAAAAAAAAAAATAAGTTGATAAAAATATAATCAGTTTTCTGAAATTAACTGCTGAATATTTGTATTTTAATTATAAACAGAATTTCAATGGGACATAAATTCATTAGAAGGTAACATTCATTACCTTTCACTTTATGCTAAAAACGTATAACAATTATTAGATGATTTTGTTTCTAAGTATAAACATTGTAAGACTGTAATTGAAATGGTAGAAAATGTTTGGAGCCACATGTGGATTACAGCAACTGCGTCGGACCCCGTTCACATTAGAGTCCAACTGGCAACAAAGTTTCTCCTAAATTGCTCAGCTGTGCCGGGCGTTGGCTGAGTTGTTTCCACTGCTCCCAACCATGCAGGAGTTAATCCTTTTGGATCAGTGTATGGCTCTTCTGAGAGTCAGGTCGCTGATTACCTTCCACAGTTGGTCTCTCCCTATTTAAGGCTGTGGTGTTTGTAAGGACATTGCTGAAGATAGCAGCTGTTCATGCTCTTGTGAAAATCTGGTGCCCTCGGCAATCCTCTTTTGGTGACCTGCGATCTGCTGCTTGTGTGGTGTGGTGTGGAAGTGTCCCTTGGTGTGCCTTACGTCCTCCTTATTTTATTTCCTCCTGTGCCTTTATTGTCTTCCCTTTCTGGTTGTTTGAAGTGTGAGTGAGTTTCTGTTCAACCCCCTGTCCATGTCTTCCGAGGGGGGGAGTATTTTGGTGTGTCCTGCCCTCCCCAAGCTGAGGGGTACGGGGGATTTAGGTCAGGGCCTGGTGAGGAAACAGGGACACGCTGGGGGCCCAGACCTCACTACCATTAAGTGTACCTCTGGGATATGGATCAGCGCAGGGATCCCACTCTCAGGGCCAGTTCAGGTCTCCCCTGCTATTCTAGCCCACGTGTGACAGAAAATGACAGGAAGTATTTGAGACAATGAGAGCCTCAAACTTGTGATACTCTGTCCTCATACATATTACATGAAATGACTTTAACATACTGTTTTATGCTCCTGTCCAAAGTTTACATTGAAAGTATTCCACTAATGGTAACTGAAAATGTAAATAGAAATCTCAAATAATCACCCTCCATTGATGATGGTCTAAATACAGGTTCATTACCTATATTATAGGGATAAGCTCTTAGATTTTTTGGAAGAATATTCAATACTTTGTGAATAATCCATAAGAGCAGTTAAAAAAAAATATTTACAGGATTTGGAAGCCAAATATTTTACTAATATCTTTAGAAATGGATTTCTATTTTGAGAAATAGAATCTACATGATACAAATGATCTCAATTAATTTGTGCATTCCAATTCCAAAAGGATTCACATGGGAAGTGAACTCAGCAGAAGGTAATGGTTTTTCTTCTTTACATAGAGCACATATTTAAGTTATAAGATAGTGGCTGGCCTAAGGTTCACATCATAGTCCTGTTTTTACAAGCAGTTTGCAATTTTACCTATTTATGATGATGATAAAAACCCTTTAAGGAACACGTCTCAAATAGAAATTGTAGGCATCGCTTTTTAATTGTGAAATAGTTTAACCTTATCATTGGCCATAAACCTTTCAATGGCATTTTTTTTCAAGCCTCCCCATACACATGCATTAACTGAAGGGAAGAATGGCGTAAACCAATCACCTCTGTTAGCGATTTTCCTCACTAATAACTAAAAAAATCAGACATGTTGAAATCCATCAGCCAAGCTTTCTTTTACATGACATCTGAAGGAGAGTCACAATATTTCCATACTTATTAAAGGGCATATCCAGGATATTAGGAAATAAAAAATGTTCTTAGGCATTAACAGGCAGGTAGTTTCTAACTACCTGCCTTTTGTGCCCAGTGCTAGAGAGATCACAGATTGCTGCTGCCGGTGATTCAGCTGCTTCCACTGACGTTGCATCAACAGAGCGACGGCTTCTCATCCGCTCTGCTTTGTAGACGGAGCGGAACAGCTGACATCATGCTGATTGATAGTTGGCTCCCCCAGTTAAGCAACTTGGAGTGGATTGTCAATCAGCATGAAGTCGGCTGATCCTCCCCATCTGCAGAGCAGAAAAAAAGACTCTGCTCTGTTGATGAAGCCACTGTATCAGGCTGGGGCCACATGGGGATTACTGCGATCCCCTTGCCCCCGAGTGTCATGCGAGTGTCCCCGCGACTGAGGTCCGATCGTGCAAGCGGACCTCAGCTGCGTGGGGTGGGCCGGCATGGAGGAGGGGAGGGATTTATCTCCCTTTTTCCTCCGTAGCTGGCTATTGCCATTCTCGTCCTGCACTCGCGGTACACCGGTGTACCACGAGTGCAGTACGATTTTTCTCTCGCCCCATAGACTTGAATGGGTGTGAGAGAAACCATGATCACAATACACTTGCAGCATGCTGCGATTGTTTTCTCGGTCCGATTAGAGCTGAGAAAATAATCGCTCATGTGCGCTGACACACAGGCTAAAATTGGTTCGAGTGGAATGCGATTTTTTTTTTTATCGCACTCCACTTGCACCGTTTTTCTCGCCGTGTGTCTTAGGCCTCACCGTCATGAGCGGTCTCTGACCCCTCTGTGCTGGTAAAGAATGGCACCAAGCACAATAGGCAGGTAGGTAATGATGACTATCTGCCTGTTAGTCTTTGGGCAAAGTCCCAGGTATACTTTTAAATTGTTAGCAAGTCCCACTCAATATGTAAGAGCCATTATAAACCGCCACATTTTCCTTCCCATTTCAGACGGGATACAATGGAACATACCCTTCAATAAAGGTAATTGCTATTGTTACAACACATCAGAAAATTACAAAAATATTTTTTTAAATTCCCGGCATAAAACTGCAGAACAAATTTTATCCAAAGTGTAAATTGTACGCCACCAAATACGTGACTGCAAATCGCAGGACACAGAATGTACATAGTTAAAATGAAACATAACTAACGTTTGCTTTTCAATGAATAATTTTAGTTATTTAGTAACGAGCTATTGGTAAGAACTGACATCGTTCACTTTAGGGATTTCCTAAAATTAAGCTAGTTTAGCAAATATTTTATCAGTTGACATCACTAAAGAGAATGTATCACTCAAATGATTTTGTAATTAATAAAACTAAGTAGTGATACATAATTTTTTGTGTTAGATTTATATTCCACTTTTTGTATATGGTTATGGCATCAGTAATCGTACCTAGGTTGCTCTTTACAACATATAGAGATGCTTTAAAGCAGCAACATAGGATCATGGACCGCAATAGACTGTCTCTCACATCACTTGGAGCAGTGGATTTTGTGTTATTTATCTATAGTAGTTACTTTTGATTGTAATTCTACCTGTTAATGACGTTTTTAAATGTATTCTGTACAGAATAGAAAGTATCACCAAATATTAGGATTTCACTTCTATTATAAAGCACTAGTCACTTTCTCAAAATTAAGATTTATACTTTGTAAAATCCTGAGCTCCCCAAAGTCCGCCGGCTTTTCCCTTTTGGCGCTGTTTCGTTCCACTTCAGAGATATTCATGTTTTCTTTTTCTGTAGCGCACTATGTGAAATCTCTGCTTTCCTCACAATTTCACCCCTCCCAGATACCGCCAATAATAGCTCAACAACTGATCTAGCATTGGGATGAGATTGCGCAGTTGATCTGCAAGCAGAGATTTCACCTGTAGATAGTGTTATGAAGAGTTTAACAAAATCTTAAAAATATTTTAAAATATATTGATCATGAAAATTTGATTTAAACAATACTTCACTTTCTCAATTTGAGCTAGGTAGTGGTCCAAAGTCTTGAAACTTGATTTTTGAAGTCAATGAACTTGTAAAATATTATAAAGTACATAGAAAATTTAATAAGTGAAACAAAATAGTCCAGATCAAATGAACAGCTTCTTCTTTATTACTTGAAAAATTCTTGTACAAGGGACATCAGGTATTTACAAGTGAATGCTATAGTAGCGAGTGCATCAACGCGTTTCTGGTGTGCATCCACCCTTAACCACAAGGCGTACCCTACACTAGTTCATTGCACTATGTGCATTAATAATTATACCTTCCTGTTAGGTGTGAGTTCATGATAATCATTAATAAAATTCTTATTCAAATAAATTATTAAAATATATAAATGTGAAGATATTTTTAATATTGTTTTATACTTCCATTCTAAATAGGATTTGACTCGGATGAGAACTCAACAGCAGGTATTGCAGTTATATTTGCTTTTTCCTTTTTTGAAAATAGTATTGAACATTATTTTCAAAATAATAGAAAAATAAATAGATTAAAAAAATAAATAAGTAAATTGTCACTAAATAAATTCCAAAATTTCTTTAATTAGAAAATCACATTTGTTTTGTTGATGGAGGTAATCACTATTATAATGGCCAATATATTATTACACTAATGGAATTCAGTAAAAGCATGTTAGTAACTTGGTACCTGTGACATGTGCAGTGGGAAGCCCAGTGTCATGGCTCAACTTCGGGGCTCAATCTGGTGGCCTCTGGTTGTGTGGTCAGTTTTTGACTCTGTTGGACCACAGTCTGGTTTTTCTCTATCCAACTGCTGTTACTTCTCTTGTCTTTCCTTTGTCTTGCCTTTCTGTTTTATTATCACTCAGTTGTGCTCACTTCCTCGTTTTGTTTGCCCCATCACATCTTGGGAGGGGCTATTTATATCTGCCGTGCACATGCCTTCATTGCTGGCTATATTCCAAGGTTGAGGGATGTTTGGAGTGCCAGCTCCTCAGTTTAGGATAGCTTTTGCTAAGTTATCGCTTTTGCTTTTCCCTGCTGTTGGTGTACTTTCCTTTCCAGCATTCTCTAATTCTGTTTTTTAGGTTTTGCAGGGGTTCCAATTATTCCTTAATGTATTCAGTATTCCGCTTATAAAATAATTTGCGTCCACAATGTAGGGAGAGACCTTTAAAGCACCACTCCAGCATTTTATTTTTATCAGGCTAGAGTTTTTGCTTTAAATGTAAGTCTCCTGCCCCGGTATTATACTCACTTGCTGCCGTAGCAGCTCTGGTTCTGCGGTGCCATCTTGTGCCGGTAACTTCGGACTAGCCAAAAGTCAGAAATTACGTCACACCCGCTCAGTGTAACTCTGAGAGCTGGAACGAGGCCAAAACAAGGCTCTCATAAACTTATATTGCGCCGTGACCTCCGGCACGTTCCATGAAACACTTGAGCTGCCAGTAGGTCACAAACCATAGGAAACTGATGAGAGTAACATTGGAAAAAGATGAAGATGGCAGCAGGTGAGTATAAGGCGGGGGCAGGGGACTTACAATTAAAGCGCCACTCTGAATATGAAACCACAGGTAGAAATTATGTTCAAGGGGTTTTCCCAGTGCAGTTAGTCATTTATATTATACAGTATAACATCACTATATGATTGAGATCCAGTCTCTAGGACTCCTACTGACCACAGCAATGCACATGGACATTTGGTCTCACCATCAGTCCTAATCATTTTGGGGTGCGGTGTACATGCTGCAGTTCACAAAACAAACATTTTTAGCTCTCTGTGAAAATGATATTTCCTGAAGGACAAGACATAAAAATAAGAAAAGAGTGGTGCAATGACCACCCCAATACAGCACAATATTCCCATATTTTTAACACTTTGCTTCCCAATAGATAACTTCACTCCACAACCTCCTAATACACCGTATAGGCATGAAAAAAGGAGGTGCCCGGCTTAATACAACCTCTTTAATTTCTGTTAATAAACCACAACCACAAATAGCAGCACTTAGACATGGAACATACAGGTGCATCTGTTGTTGGGAACGGGTAAACGTCAGCTATCAAATTATCCACAACCAGAAATGGAAGACTAATAAAGTAAATATTTTTTTTAAATTTACAGATTTTCAATGGGATATATCCTCAGAAGGAGGTAACATTTCTCAGAATCTTTTTTTCAATACTAAAGTCTTTTACAATGATTTTGACATTTACCTGAACCAGAGATGAGACACTTAGCTATTTCTCTATATTTTGCATAATCCATAGTTTCCTTATCTGCTATTCTGTAACTTAATATTTTGACGCTCTCTCACTATACATATATATGTGTATATATATGTATGTATATATATGCATGTATGTATGTATATATATATATATATATATATATATATATATATATTACATATACACACACTGTGGGTGAAAAAAAATGTTGATCACCTCATCAATTTTCTAATTCAATATTTTTTTCTATAGGTGCTATTCACATGAATTTCTCACCAGATGTCTGTAACAACCCATCCAATCCACACAGGCAAACAAATCAAACCATATACAGTTAGGTCCAGAAATATTTGGACAGTGACACAATTTTCGCGAGTTGGGCTCTGCATGCCACCACATTGGATTTGAAATGAAACCTCTACAACAGAATTCAAGTGCAGATTGTAACGTTTAATTTGAAGGTTTGAACAAAAATATCTGATAGAAATTGTAGGAATTGTCACATTTCTTTACAAACACTCCACATTTTAGGAGGTCAAAAGAAATTGGACAAATAAACCAAACCCAAACAAAATATTTTTATTTTCAATATTTTGTTGCGAATCCTTTGGAGGCAATCACTGCCTTAAGTCTGGAACCCATGGACATCACCAAACGCTGGGTTTCCTCCTTCTTAATGCTTTGCCAGGCTTTTACAGCCGCAGCCTTCAGGTCTTGCTTGTTTGTGGGTCTTTCCGTCTTAAGTCTGGATTTGAGCAAGTGAAATGCATGCTCAATTGGGTTAAGATCTGGTGATTAACAATAACGAATAACGTTTGGAACACCATTCTAAGTCTGAACTGGGTGCAAAAAACCTAAAAAAACATCACTATGGGGAGATAAGGTATGCACACCAGTGACTATGTAAGGGGAATACATGGAATAGCAGAAACTGCTGTGTGAATACTGACTTGAAAAATCCAATAGCTATATGAAGAGTGAAAATGTGAAAAATGGAATCTGCATTACTGCCATGAACATATGAATCAAGAGAAATTTAGCTACTGAATTGATCAATGCAATAGAGCCCCAACACTACGCCAAAGTATTTCTCTACGTTGGGGTGCCTAGCTTGTGTGTGTCCTCTCATGCAGTTAAAAAACTTACCGTGTATGGGAAGCTGAGACCCAGGCTATTTATGCGTATTATATGGATTGGCAATAGGTGTGGTGGGGAGGGTTCACAAACGAAAAAACTACTAACAATAACGAATAACGTTTGGAACACCATTCTAAGTCTGAACTGGGTGCAAAAAACCTAAAAAAACATCACTATGGGGAGATAAGGTATGCACACCAGTGACTATGGAAGGGGAATACATGGAATAGCAGAAACTGCTGTGTGAATACTGACATGAAAAATCCAATAGCTATATGAAGAGTGAAAATGTGAAAAATGGAATCTGCATTACTGCCATGAACATATGAATCAAGAGAAATTTAGCTACTGAATTGATCAATGCAATAGAGCCCCAACACTACGCCAAAGTATTTCTCTACGTTGGGGTCCCTAGCTTGTGTGTGTCCTCTCATGCAGTTAAAAAACTTACCGTGTATGGGAAGCTGAGACCCAGGCTATTTATGCGTATTATATGGATTGGCAATAGGTGTGGTGGGGAGGGTTCACAAACGAAAAAACTACTAACAATAACGAATAACGTTTGGAACACCATTCTAAGTCTGAACTGGGTGCAAAAAACCTAAAAAAACATCACTATGGGGAGATAAGGTATGCACACCAGTGACTATGTAAGGGGAATACATGGAATAGCAGAAACTGCTGTGTGAATACTGACTTGAAAAATCCAATAGCTATATGTAAGAGTGAAAATGTGAAAAATGGAAGATCTGGTGATTGACTTGGCCATTGCAGAATGTTCCACTTTTTTGCACTCATGAACTCCTGGGTAGCTTTGGCTGTATGCTTGGGGTCATTGTCCATCTGTACTATGAAGCGCCGTCCGATCAACTTTGCGGCATTTGGCTGAATCTGGGCTGAAAGTATATCCCGGTACACTTCAGAATTCATCCGGCTACTCTTGTCTGCTGTTATGTCATCAATAAACACAAGTGACCCAGTGCCATTGAAAGCCATGCATGCCCATGCCATCACGTTGCCTCCACCATGTTTTACAGAGGATGTGGTGTGCCTTGGATCATGTGCCGTTCCCTTTCTTCTCCACACTTTTTTCTTCCCATCATTCTGGTACAGGTTGATCTTTGTCTCATCTGTCCATAGAATACTTTTCCAGAACTGAGCTGGCTTCATGAGGTGTTTTTCAGCAAATTTAACTCTGGCCTGTCTATTTTTGGAATTGATGAATGGTTTGCCTCTAGATGTGAACCCTTTGTATTTACTTTCATGGAGTCTTCTCTCTACTGTTGACTTAGAGACAGATACACCTACTTCACTGAGAGTGTTCTGGACTTCAGTTGATGTTGTGAACGGGTTCTTCTTCACCAAAGAAAGTATGCGGCGATCATCCACCACTGTTGTCATCCGAGGACGCCCAGGCCTTTTTGAGTTCCCAAGCTCACCAGTCAATTCCTTTTTTCTCAGAATGTACCCGACTGTTGATTTTGCTACTCCAAGCATGTCTGCTATCTCTCTGATGGATTTTTTCTTTTTTTTCAGCCTCAGGATGTTCTGCTTCACCTCAATTGAGAGTTCCTTAGACCGCATGTTGTCTGGTCACAGCAACAGCTTCCAAATGCAAAACCACACACCTGTAATCAACCCCAGACCTTTTAACTACTTCATTGATTACAGGTTAACGAGGGAGACGCCTTCAGAGTTAATTGCAGCCCTTAGAGTCCCTTGTTCAATTACTTTTGGTCCCTTGAGAAAGAGGAGGCTATGCATTACAGAGCTATGATTCCTAAACCCTTTCTCCGATTTGGATGTGAAAACTCTCATATTGCAGCTGGGAGTGTGCACTTTCAGCCCATATTATATATAGAATTGTATTTCTGAACATGTTTTTGTAAACAACTAAAATAACAAAACTTGTGTCACTGTCCAAATATTTCTGGACCTAACTGTATTTAGTGAAGTATAGTAATGAGAAAGGACACAGGGAAAATGTATTGTACACATGAAGAAAGAGTGGTGCAAGAAAACATAAAAAGTCGTGACATCAGCTGAAATCTCAGTACCTAAAAAGCAATCCTCTCACTTAGTGAAAAATATCTGCTAGTTCAATTGATGGCCTATAAAAAGGTGTCTCATTACCAAGGTCCACACAAGAAACATCTCATGATGGGTAAAACCAGTGAGTTGTCTCAAAACCTTTGCAACCTTATTATGTTTTATGCAAAACACACTGATGGCATTGGTTACAGAAATATTTCTAAACTACTGAAGGTTCCAGTGAGCACTCTTGGGGTCATTTAAGTAGAAAGAACAATTTCAACATAAACCGACCACGACCAGGTGCTCCACAGAAGATTTCAATTAGAGAAGTGAAAAGAATTATCAAGTGTTGACATTTCAGCAAGACAATGATCCCAAACACACAGTCAAGGAGCTCTCGATTGGTTTCATTAAGCAAGAAAATAAAGCTGCCAGAATGGCCGAGCCGATCAGCTGACCTGATTGCAATGGAAAATTTATTGAAGGAACCAAAGCTCAGAGTTCATAGGAGCCCAAGGAGGCTTCAGGATTTGAAGAGTGCGTGGAAGAATGGGCCAAAATCACAGCTGAGCAATGCAGGCAACTACGGTAGTTTGTCCCTACAGAAGGCGTCTTAATTTATGGACGTCTGTGGTTTGATTTCTTTCCCTGTGTGGATTGGATGGGTTTTTACTGACACCTGGCGATAAATTCATGTCATTAGCACTTTTAGAAATATATTTACTTAGAAAATTAGTGACGACCATTGTATGTGATGTGATGTTAATTGAAAACTTGACCTTTCCATGTTAATTCCATCCTGGATTAGCTTAGAGGAACGCAGATGACCAAATTCAGTTTCCTGCTCGATCATGGCTGCACTTTTCTCTCTTCTTCTTTCTTACCTCTTTCTGTCTTTCCTAACTTCTTTTTCTCTCTTTTCAACTTTTTTTCCTTCTTTCTCTCTATACTTCTTATGAAACTTATTACGGATATTAATACAAGACTTTTTTGATTCTGAACTTTTGCCATTTTTAAGCCCTGACAGATATACAATGGGATCTAGATTCACAAGCAGGTAATAACATAATGCTCTATTAAAAAGAAAACTTAAGGGTTAATTATTATATTTGCACTTTTTGTTTATATTTTCTGCTTGTTTTTTTTGTTTTTTTAACTATTTTGCATTTGCGTATCCTTTTGATTTGTGCCATTTTTGCAATCTATTTTTTGTGTTCCCCTGTGGTTTTTCTGTGTTTGCCATTGTGGCTGGCGTTTGAGGGGTTTCCAGGGAATTGAGGCTGATTCATTGTTTGTGACTTCTTGAAAAGTTGAAACATTTTCGACACAAATGTGCTCCAGTCCCGCTTGTGGTGTTTACGACAAATATTTTACTGAAATTTCTGCGACATTTTAGGGGAACATGTAACTTTTTGAAGATTTATGAACCATGTTTGTGATTTTGAAGGACAAAACCGATGAATGAATACAATACCACAAGACATAAAAAAGCTAAATTTACTAAAAAAAAAAAATAAATTACAAATGATGAATCGGCCTTAAATATTGCTACAAATTGGAAAAAAACAACAGTACAACTAACACATTTTATGAAGTAATTTATAAAATACACAAACACACAGAACGGAGCATTGCTATAGCACGAGACACATGAAGAAGAATAAAACTATATGTAATAATCGGGATATTTATCAACACAAGACTTTTTTTCAAGCATTTGTTGCTTTATTTGTAGGGCTGGACTGGAATCTGAATTCCCCGGATGGTAATATATCTCGTCTTTTAGAGACCTGTGAAGCATTTGATGCAGTTTTCTAAATTCTCACATTTGTATTATATAATCCTAACAGGAATGAATTGGGACGTGAGCTCCGCAGCTGCTGGTATTTACTGTTTACATTATATTATAATTCAATTTAAAAAGCAAGATTTCCTTATTAATGACAAAATAATAAATTATGCATCAGACAGTTTTGGAAACTGATTAACCCTTTCATAGCCAGAAAATTGTTAGCAGTTGATATACAAAACCTGAAGTATAAAACCAATCGCATTATACCCCAGCACACACAGATCCATATTTTTTCTGGTCTGTTGCACATTGTAAAAAAGGTAACCCAGTAAATTGCAGACATGGGCTCATTGTGAACTTTTGCACAAAAATTTGTAACATTTGGCTGAATGCAATCCTTCTCCCGGTGGGTAAAGGCAGTGACAATATGAGTTTTCTTTATGCTGCCCCTGCGTGTTTTCCTGTACCTTACCTTCCTTACAGATAAACCACAAAATAGCACTCGTAATGTTTCTCCTCCAGTAGAAATACATTTATCTAAATATTGCACCTGCAAAGGCATCTAATCTGATCGCTAAAGGTCTGGGCTTTAATGTGACACCAGGTTCTAAGCTGTATCCTAGATGGAATCGGTCACCGGGATTTTGTTGCCACATATGAGAGCAGTATAATGTAGGGGTAGAGACCCTGATTCCAGCCATGTGTCACTTAGTGCTGCTTGCTGCTATTTTAATAAAAATCAGTGCTTTATCTGCTGCAAATCTACCAGGTTACTGAATGCTGAGCCTTGTATAAATCCTCGCACACCACTTATTGGCAGGTATCTGCGTACACTGTACATAGGCAGGAAGCTGCCAAACAGTGGTGGGAGCAGAATTATACAGCACTCATGAATCTTGAGGTTTACTAGTTTAGTGAAAATCTCCTTAGGATAAAACTGATTTTATTGGACCAACAACAAGCGGCCCCATAAGTGACATATTGCTGGAATCGGGGTCTCTGTCTGTAAGATTAGGTAACAAAACCCTGGTAACAGATTCTCTTTATATTTCAGCTGCTACAAGTAATAGCAACAGAAAGAGGAGATAAAAACTCCTCCAAAAATGTAATATACTCACATCAAAAAAGAGGGCAACCAGTCCAGTCAGCCCAGGCCAACACATCTATGCACAAACCGGCTGCAGACAAACCTCTCACCATGGGGGACACTTCACAGGCGCAAGGTAAATTGCACACTAGTGGCGTGCATAGGGCGCTGTTCACACTCGTATGCGCATGGTGTCCAGCCAGCAACCTATTACCACGCCCTTACTATTACATTAGGCGGGTTACCCGGACACTACTCACTGCAGCACACAAGGGACAGACACTCCACTATGCACGGCCGTATTAAGAGGCCCGGCTGCACCCCGTATAAAGTGCAGAAATATATATGAGGTATTAGTAAATTGGCCAATGTACATAAGCCTGCCATCCTCATCACGGACCCTCATGCTTGCAGGTCCCTACACTGATAAATATCAAAAATAGCAACAAAAAGAGGAGAAAAACTCCCCCAAAATGTAATATACTCACAGCAGAAAAGAGGGCAACCAGTCCAGTCAGCCCAGGCCAACACATCTATGCACAAACAAGCTGCAGACAAACCTCTCACCATGGGGGACACTTCACAGGCGCAAGGTAAATTGCACACTAGTGCTGCTACAAGTGTTTAAAGTGAGGATTTATTACATATGAAAATATATATGAATATATAAAGCATCAATAAATAACAGATCTCAGTTGTTTGCATTTAAGTAATTTGCATTGTGAACATGAATCAGGACCGCTCCATGCAGAGCATTTATACTGACCTTTATATAAGATGATAAATATAATGTAAAGAGACTTGTTACAGAATGTAATGCCATACATGTCCTGTGTATAATCCAGGTGTGACGTGGGGAGGACGATCATCACCCGCAGGTGGGTTATTATTTGCTGTCACATAAAAGTCGCCTATACTGTAATATTTATACGTCTACTTCAGAACCAGCCTTGTGCTACAATCACCTCTAGAGAAAAGCGTTCAGACATCTTTATTATTACATTTGTATCAGTTATGAGTACGGCCATCTTTGACTATATTCCGTGGTTGAGGGATGTTAGGAGTGCCAGCTCCTCAGGTTAGGATGGCTTCTGCTGAGTCATCGCTTTTGCTTTTCTCTGCGGTTGGTGTAATTTCCTTTCCAGCATTTTCTAATTCTGTTTCATTTAGGATTTGCAGGGGTTCCACTTATTCCTGAATGTATTCAGTATTCCGCTTATAACATCATTTGTGTCCATAATGTAGAGAGAGACCTTTAAAGCACCACTCCAGCGTTTTATATTTATCAGGATAGAGTTTGAGCTTTACATGTAAGTCCCCTGCCCCGGTATTATACTCACTTGCCGCCATTGCAGTTCCGATTCCGCGGTGCCATCTTGTGCCTGTAACTTCTGACTAGCTGAAAGTCAGAAGTTATGTCACACGCGCTCAGTGTAACTCTATGAGAGCCAGGACAAGACTCTCATAGACTTGTAATGAGCCATATCCTCTGGCACACTCCATGAAACAGTGGAGCTGCCGGCAGGTCACAAATCACAGGAGACCGACGAGAGCAACTCTGGAAAAAGATGAACATGGCGGCAGGTGAGTATAAGACAGGGGCAGGGACTTACAGTTAAAGCACCACTCAGCAGAAAGACTCTAGAGTGGTGCTTTAAAGCCTAAATTGATTGAGTATGAACCTGCAGGTAGACGTGATGTTAAAGGGGTTTTCCCAGTGCAGTTAGTCATTTATATTATACAGTATAACATCACTATATGATTGAGATCCAGTCTCTAGGACTCCTACTGACCACAGCAATGCACATAGACATTTGTTATCGCCATCAGTCCTAATCATTTCTGGGGGGGCGGGGGGGGGCGGTGTACATGCTGCAGTTTACAAAAAAAACTTTTTAGTTCTCCGTGAAAATGATATTTCCTGAAGGACAAGACATAAAAATAAGAAAAGAGTGGTGCAATGACAACCTCAATACAGCACAATATTCCTTTGAGTTTTCAATCTATTTCATTCCCATATTTTTGACTTTTTGCTTCCCAAAAGATAACTTCACTCCACAACCTCCTAATAGAGCGCATAGGCATTAAAGAGGGAGGTGCCCTGCTTCATACAATCTCTTTAATTGAAAAAGAGCACAACATTGAGGTGATGCAGCCACTTTCACATAAGAGCCGTGATTTCTTTCAAAAAAATTATATTTGCACATTCTTTAGGATAAAATATGAGTTTAATGGATATAAACCAAAAACTATTAAAAAAAAATGCAATTGTGCAGTCATCCAACTATGCCATTTAAATGGCGGTGTCAGGACAGCTGCATTTAAGGGGTTAATCAGCAGCACTAAAGCTGGTGTCACACATAACGACGACGACAACGACGTCGCTGCTACGTCACCATTTTCTGTGACGTTGCAGCGACGTCCCGTCGCTGTCGCTGTGTGTGACATCCAGCAACGACCTGGCCCCTGCTGTGAGGTCGCCGGTCATTGCTGAATGTCCAGCTTCATTTTTTGGTCGTCACTCTCCCGCTGTGACACACACATCGCTGTGTGTGACAGCGAGAGAGCGACGAAATGAAGCGATCAGGAGCCGGCACTGGCAGCTGCGGTAAGCTGTAACCAGCGTAAACATCGGGTAACCAAGGGAAGACCTTTCCCTGGTTACCCGATGTTTACGCTGGTTACCAGCCTCCGCTCTTGCTGCCAGCGCCGGCTCCTGCACTGTGACATGTGGCTGCAGTACGCATCGGGTAATTAACCCCATGTGTACTGTAGCAAGGAGAGCAAGGAGCCAGCGCTAAGCAGTGTGCGCGGCTCCCTGCTCTCTGCACTGTGACATGTAGCTGCAGCACACATCGGGTTAATTAACCCGATGTGTACTGTACCTAGGAGAGCAAGGAGCCAGCGCTAAGCGCGGCTCCCTGCTCTCTGCACATGTAGAACAGCGACGTTATGATCGCTGCTTCTGCTGTGTTTGACAGCTAAGCAGCGATCATAACAGCGACTTACAAGGTCGCTGTTACGTCACCGAAAATGGTGACGTAACAGCGATGTCGTTGTCGCTGTCGCTTAGTGTGAACCCAGCTTTAGACATGGAAGATACAGGCACATCTGTTGTTGGGAAGGGGTAAACGTCAGTTATTAAATCAATTATCCACACCAAAACTGGAAGACTAATAAACATAAATATTTTTTTTAAACTTACAGGTTTTCAGTGGGATATATCCTCAGAAGGAGGTAACATTTCTCAGAATCTACTTTAAATACTAGTCTTTTACAATAATTTTGACATTTACCTGAACCAGAGATAACTATAATCCATATTTATATATTTTGTATGATCCATAGTTTCTTTATATGTGCGCTCTGAAATCTAATATTCAAACCAAAAATTTAGTGATGTATAATTAATAATGAGAAATGACACAGGGAAAACATATTGCACACATGGAAAAAAGAGTGGTGCAAATAGCTATGGAAAGTCCAGCTGAAATCTCAGTAACTAGAAAGCAATTCTGCCACTTAGTGAAAAAAAGTATATCTGCTGGTTCAACTGATGTCCTATAAAAAGGTGTCTCATTACCAAGGTGCCACACAAGAAACATCTCATGATGAGTAAAACCAGTGAGCGATGTCAAAACCTTTGCAACCTTATGTTTTATGCAAAACACACTGATTGCATTGGTCACAGAAATATTTCTAAACTACTGAAGGTTCCAGTGAGCACTTTTAGGGTCATAATCCGGAAGTGGAAAGAACATAATTTCAACATAAACTGATCATGACCAGGTGCACCCCACAAGATTTCAAATAGAGAAGTGAAAAGAATTATCAAGGGTTGTCCAAGAGACAAGGGCCGCCTACAGAGAGCTACAGAAAGACCTGAAATCAGCAAGGAAAATTGTTTACAAGAAAATAATAAGTAATGCACTCAGCCCCCATCGTCTGTATGCACGCTCACCACGCAAGACGCCATTGCTGAACAAAAGCAGGTTCAGGAGCATTTACAGTTTGCTTAACAATATTTTGACAAGCCTGGAAAAGCCTGGGAAAATATAATCTGGTCTTATGAAATCAAAATGAATCTTTTTGGATGCCATAATACACATGATGTTTGGAGGCCAAAGAGTACTGCATATCGACCCAAAACCCCAGACCCACAGTGAAGCCTTGAGGTGGGAACATCATTGTGTGGGGCTAGTTTTCAGCATACAGAACGGACAAAGTTCATCTGAAGGAAGGATGAATGGAGAAATGTACGTAGACATTCTTCATGAAAATCTGCTGCCATCTACCAGGATAATAAATGCAATTAAACATTTCAGCCCCAGACACACGGCCAAGGAAAGTCTCAATTGGTTTCATAGAAAATAAAGCTGCCGAATGGTCGAGCCACTCACCTGACCTGAATCCAATAGAAAATTTATGGAGGGATCCAAAGCTCAGAGTTCATAGGAGCCCATGGAGGCTTCAGGATTTGAAGTGTGTGGAAGAATGGGCCAGAATCACAGCTGAGCAATGCAGGCGACTAGTGTCTCCATACAGAAGGCGTCTTAACGCTTCATCATCACCAGCAAAGGCTTTTGTACAAAGTATTAAATGAATTTCAGTAATTGTGTTCAATACTTTCTCCCTCTGTCATTATTCTCATTATTACATATCATTATTATTATTATTATTACTACTACTACTACACATTATTCTCATTATTACATATCATTATTATTATTACACGTCATTCTTGTTATTTCCCATAACTGAACTGATGGACATCTGTGGTTTGATTTCTTTGCCTGTGTGGATTGGACGGGTTTTTACTGACACCTGGTGATAAATTCATGTTAATGGCAGCTTTAGAAATATATTTAATTAGAAAATTGGAGACGTGTTCAATATTTATATCAACCATTGTATGTGATGTGATGTTACATGCACGATTGACATTTGAATGCTAATTCCATCCTGGATTAGTCTAGAGGAGCGCAGATGACCAAAGGCAGCGTTTTTATTTTCTTATGGCTGCACTTTTCTCTCTTCTTCTTTCTTACCTCTTTCTGTCTTTCTTAATTTCTTTTTCTCTCTTTTCAACTCTTTTTTTCCTTCTTTCTCTCTATACTTCTTATGAAACTTATTGCGGATATTAAAACAAGACTTTTTTTTATTCTGACTTTTGCCATTTTTAAGCCCTGACAGATATACAATGGGATCTAGATTCACAAGCAGGTAACAACATAGTGCTTAAGGGTTAATTATATTTGCACTTTTTAGTCTTTTTCTGTTTTGTGTTTTTGTTATTTTATTGTTTTTTGTTTAACTATTTTTCATTTGCATGTATTTTTAATTTCTGCCATTTTTGCAGTCTATTTTGTGTTCACCTGTGGGTTTTATGTTTGCCATTGTGGCTGGCGTTTGAGGGGTTTCCAGGCAATTGGGGCTGATTCATTGTTTGTGACTTCTTGAAAAGTTGAACAATTTTGGCACAAATGTGCTCCAGTTCCCCTTGTGGTGTTTACACCAAATATTTTACTCCAAATTCCGAGACATTTAGTGGAATATGCAACGTTTTGAGCATATAGCATCAGACACATGAAGAAGAGTAACACAACATGTAATAATCGGGGTATTTATCAATACAAGACTTTTTTTCAAGCATTTGTTGCTTTATTTGTAGGGCTGGACTGGAATCTGAATTCCCCGGATGGTAAGATCTCGTCTTTTAGAGACCTGTGAAGCATTTGATGCAGTTTTCTAAATTCTCACATTTGTATTATATAATCCTAACAGGAATGAATTGGGACGTGAGCTCCGCAGCTGCTGGTATTTACTGTTTACATTATATTATAATTCAATTTAAAAAACAAGGTTAATGACAAAATAATAAATTATAAATTATGCATCAGACAGTCTTAGAAACCGATTAACCCTTTCATAGCCAGAACAATTGTTAGAAGTTGATATACAAAACCTGAATTATAAAACCAATCGCATTATACCCAGCACACACATCCATATTTTTTTCTGGTCTGTTGCACATTATAAAGAAAGGTAACCCAGTAAATTGCAGACATGGGATCCTTGTGCATTTTTGTGCTTGAAATTGTAACATTTGGCTGAACAATCATTCTCCCGGTGGGTAAAGGGAGTGATAATATGAGTTTTCTTTCTGCTGCCCCTGCGTGTTTTCCTGTACCTTCCCTTCCTTACACATAAACCAGGCGATAGAACTCTTAGGCTATGTCCGCACGTTGCTTTTTACCTGCTTTTTACCTGCTTTTTTGCTGCTTTTTCAACTGCAGCGTTTAATGCCAAAATGGTTGTGTTCTGCTTTTCAAGCAAAGTCTATGGGAATTTGGGTTTCTTGTCCGCACTATGCAGTTCAAACTGCAGCGTTTTTGTTGCAGAACTTTGGTCAAAAACTCAGCTTTGCAGTGCAAAATCCAAATGGCAAAAACAATTGACATGTCAATTGTTTTTGCCATTTGGGTTTTCCACTGCAAAGCTGAGTTTTTGACCAAAGTTCTGCAACAAAAAGGCTGCAGTTTGAGCTGCATAGTGCGGACAAGAAACCCAAATTCCCATAGACTTTGCTTGAAAAGCAGAACACAACCATTTTGGCATTAAACGCTGCAGTTGAAAAAGCAGCAAAAAAGCAGGTAAAAAGCAGGTAAAAAGCAACGTGCGGACATAGCCTTAGGGTCTGTGTGCACTGAGTAGATGAGTTTCTTAAGCAAAATCCGCTCTCTGTGGCAGAATTTCGCACCTGTGGCAAATAAAATGCACCCAAAATTTGCATGCGGTTTTACCGCGGTTTGTTCCGTTTTTGGAGCGAATTTGCTGCGATTTGTCCCTGCAGTTTTTAACCATTTATCAATGGCAAAACTGCAGGTACCTGTGGAAAAGAAGTGACATGCTGCTTCTTTTTACTGCAGAAATTCTACAGAAAAACCTGTAGGGGGAAAAAACGCAGTGTGCGCACAGCATTTTAGATTTCTCATAGATTTTGCTGAGAAAAGACTACTTGTACATTATGAACAAAAACCGGTACAAATCCGCGGCAAAAAACAGTGTGCGCACAGGGCCTTAACGTTTATGCCCAAGTAGAAATAAAGTTATATAAATATTGCACCTAGAATGGCATCTAATCTGATAGCTAAAGCCCTGGACTTTAATGTGACACCCAGGTCTAAGCTGTGGCCTAGATGAAATCTACCACCGGGATTTTGAACATTGAATGCTATAAAAAGGAGCACAACATTGAGGTGATGCAGCCGCCTTCACATCAGAGCCGTGACTTCTTTAAAATAATATTTGCACATTCTGTAGGATGAAATAGGAGTATAATGGATATAAACCAAAGACTATTAAAAAATGCAGTTGTGCAGTCATCCAACTATGCCATTGAAATGTCGGTGTCTGAAATGGACATTTACATGTAAGGGGTTAATCAGCAGCACTTGGACGAGGAACATACAGGCACATCTGTTGTTGGGAAGGGGTAAACGAATTATCCACAACTAGAAATGGAAGATTACTAAACGGACATATTTATTTTTTTTTTAAACTTACAGATTTTCAGTGGGATATATCCTCAGGAGCAGGTAACATTCCTCAGAATCTACTTTAAATACTAAAGTCTTGTACAATAATTTTCAAATTTACCTGAACCAGAGATGAGCCATTCTTATATATTTTGGATGCTTTTGGATGATCCATAGTTTCCTTATCTTTGCCCTCTGAAATCTAATATTCAATATTTTGTTCTGTAACGCAATATTTTGACTCTTTCGCTCTGTATATATATTTTTATATATATATATATATATATATATATATATTTATATTTATATATATATATTATACATAGTGGGTGAAATAGATGTTGACCATCCATTTTCTAATTCAATATATTTCTGTAGGTGGTATTGACATGCATTTCTCCCCAGATGTCTGTAACAATCCATCCAATTCACACAAGCAAAGAAATCAAACCATAAATTTAGTTTATTATAATAATGACAAATGACACAGGAAAGATGTTGATGACGTGACACACAGTGCATATATATATATTACGGATAACAAAACAACTTGATTCTCAACTTTTGCATTTCTTTAAACCCTGTAGATATACAATGGGATCCAGATTCACAAGCAGGTACTATTATAATGCTTAAGGGTTAATTGTTATATTTGCACTGTTTAACTATTTTTTATTTGCATATACGGTATTTTTAATGTGTGCCATTGTTGCAGTCTATTTTTTGTGTTCACCTGTGGTTTCTATGTTTGCCATTGTGGCTGGAGTTTGAGGGGTTTCCAGGCAATTGGGGCTGATTCATTGTTTGTGACTTTTTGAAAAGTGGAACATTTTGGCACAAATGTGCTCCAGTTCCCCTTGTGGTGTTTACGCCAAATATTTTGCTGCAAATTCTGCAACATTTTAGTGGAATGTGCAACTGTTTGAGCTAAAAAGTTGCAATACAGATTAAAGACAAAAGTAACGAGCAACTTTCATTTTGTGCAAACTTTATGAACCACATTTTCCATTTTGAAGAACTTAGCACAAAACCAGTGCATGATTCCACAATACCAAAAAACAAAAAAAAGAACATTTTACAGTACTTAAAAAATTGCAAATGAAATCGGCCTTAAATATTGAAGTTAAGTACTTGAGTTGAATTTAAGTACTGAGCACCTGAGCATGGTAGTGCCCGCTCATCACTAGTTACCAGTACTGAGCACCTGAGCATGGTAGTGCCCGCTCATCACTAGTTACCAGTACAGAGCACCAGAGCATGGTAGTGCCCGCTCATCACTAGTTACCAGTACTGAGCACCCGAGCATGGAAGTGCCCGCTCATCACTAGTTACCAGTACTGAGCACCCGAGCATGGAAGTGCCCGCTCATCACTAGTTACCACTACTGAGCACCCGAGCATGGTAGTGCCCGCTCATCACTAGTTACCAGTACAGAGCACCTGAGCATGGTAGTGCCCGCTCATCACTAGTTACCAGTACTGAGCACCAGAGCATGGTAGTGCCCGCTCATCACTAGTTACCAGTACTGAGCACCCGAGCATGGAAGTGCCCGCTCATCACTAGTTACCAGTACTGAGCACCCGAGCATGGAAGTGCCCGCTCATCACTAGTTACCAGTACTGAGCACCCGAGCATGGTAGTGCCCGCTCATCACTAGTTACCAGTACTGAGCACCCGAGCATGGAAGTGCCCGCTCATCACTAGTTACCAGTACTGAGCACCCGAGCATGGTAGTGCCCGCTCATCACTAGTTACCAGTACTGAGCACCCGAGCATGGTAGTGCCCACTCATCACTAGTTACCAGTACTGAGCACCTGAGCATGGTAATGCCCGCTCATCACTAGTTACCAGTACAGAGCACCCGAGCATGGTAGTGCCCACTCATCACTAGTTACCAGTACTGAGCACCCGAGCATGGTAGTGCCCGCTCATCACTAGTTACCAGTACTGAGCACCCGAGCATGGTAGTGCCCGCTCATCACTAGTTACCAGTACTGAGCATCTGAGCATGGTTGTGCCCGCTCATCACTAGTTACCAGTACAGAGCACCCGAGCATGGTAGTGCCCACTCATCATTAGTTACGAGTACCGAGCACCCGAGCATGGTAGTGCCCGCTCATCACTAGTTACCAGTACAGAGCACCCGAGCATGGTAGTGCCCGCTCATCACTAGTTACCAGTACTGAGCACCCGAGCATGGTAGTGCCCACTCATCATTAGTTACGAGTACCGAGCACCCGAGCATGGTATTGCCCGCTCATCACTAGTTACCAGTACTGAGCACCCGAGCATGGTAGTGCCCGCTCATCACTAGTTACCAGTACTGAGCACCCGAGCATGGTAGTGCCCGCTCACCACTAGTTACCAGTACTGAGCACCCGAGCACGGTAGTGCCCGCTCACCACTAGTTACCAGTACTGAGCACCCGAGCATGGTAGTGCCCGCTCTCCACTAGTTACCAGTACTGAGCACCTGAGCATGGTAGTGTCCGCTCATCACTAGTTACCAGTACTGAGCACCCGAGCATGGTAGTGCCCGCTCATCACTAGTTACCAGTACTGAGCACCCGAGCATGGTAGTGCCCGCTCATCACTAGTTACCAGTACTGAGCACCCGAGCATGGTAGTGCCCGCTCATCACTAGTTACCAGTACAGAGCACCCGAGCATGGTAGTGACCGCTCATCACTAGTTACCAGTACAGAGCACCCGAGCATGGTAGTGACCGCTCATCACTAGTTACCAGTACTGATCACCTGAGCATAGTAGTGTCCGCTCATCACTAGTTACCAGTACAGATCACCTGAGCATGGTAGTGCCCGCTCATCACTAGTTACAAGTACTGAGCACCTGAGCATGGTAGTGCCCGCTCACCACTAATTACCAGTACAGATCACCCGAGCATGGTAGTGACCGCTCATCACTAGTTACCAGTACAGAGCACCCGAGCATGGTAGTGACCGCTCATCACTAGTTACCAGTACTGATCACCTGAGCATAGTAGTGTCCGCTCATCACTAGTTACCAGTACAGATCACCTGAGCATGGTAGTGCCCGCTCATCACTAGTTACAAGTACTGAGCACCTGAGCATGGTAGTGCCCGCTCACCACTAATTACCAGTACAGATCACCTGAGCATGGTAGTGCCCGCTCATCACTAGTTACGAGTACTGAGCACCTGAGCATGGTAGTGCCCGCTCACCACTAGTTACGAGTACTGAGCACCTGAGCATGGTAGTGCCCGCTCATCACTAGTTACGAGTACTGAGCACCTGAGCATGGTAGTGCCCGCTCATCACTAGTTACCAGTACTGAGCACCCGAGCATGGTAGTGCCCACTCATCACTAGTTACCAGTACTGAGCACCTGAGCATGGTAATGCCCGCTCATCACTAGTTACCAGTACAGAGCACCCGAGCATGGTAGTGCCCACTCATCACTAGTTACCAGTACTGAGCACCCGAGCATGGTAGTGCCCGCTCATCACTAGTTACCAGTACTGAGCACCCGAGCATGGTAGTGCCCGCTCATCACTAGTTACCAGTACTGAGCATCTGAGCATGGTTGTGCCCGCTCATCACTAGTTACCAGTACAGAGCACCCGAGCATGGTAGTGCCCACTCATCATTAGTTACGAGTACCGAGCACCCGAGTATGGTAGTGCCCGCTTATCACTAGTTACCAGTACAGAGCACCCGAGCCTGGTAGTGCCCGCTCATCACTAGTTACCAGTACTGAGCACCCGAGCATGGTAGTGCCCGCTCATCACTAGTTACCAGTACTGAGCACCCGAGCATGGTAGTGCCCGCTCACCACTAGTTACCAGTACTGAGCACCCGAGCACGGTAGTGCCCGCTCACCACTAGTTACCAGTACTGAGCACCCGAGCATGGTAGTGCCCGCTTATCACTAGTTACCAGTACAGAGCACCCGAGCATGGTAGTGCCCGCTCATCACTAGTTACCAGTACTGAGCACCCGAGCATGGTAGTGCCCGCTCATCACTAGTTACCAGTACTGAGCACCCGAGCATGGTAGTGCCCGCTCACCACTAGTTACCAGTACTGAGCACCTGAGCATGGTAGTGTCCGCTCATCACTAGTTACCAGTACTGAGCACCCGAGCATGGTAGTGCCCGCTCATCACTAGTTACCAGTACTGAGCACCCGAGCATGGTAGTGCCCGCTCATCACTAGTTACCAGTACTGAGCACCCGAGCATGGTAGTGCCCGCTCATCACTAGTTACCAGTACTGAGCACCCGAGCATGGTAGTGCCCGCTCATCACTAGTTACCAGTACAGAGCACCCGAGCATGGTAGTGACCGCTCATCACTAGTTACCAGTACAGAGCACCCGAGCATGGTAGTGACCGCTCATCACTAGTTACCAGTACTGATCACCTGAGCATAGTAGTGTCCGCTCATCACTAGTTACCAGTACAGATCACCTGAGCATGGTAGTGCCCGCTCATCACTAGTTACAAGTACTGAGCACCTGAGCATGGTAGTGCCCGCTCACCACTAATTACCAGTACAGATCACCTGAGCATGGTAGTGCCCGCTCATCACTAGTTACGAGTACTGAGCACCTGAGCATGGTAGTGCCCGCTCACCACTAGTTACGAGTACTGAGCACCTGAGCATGGTAGTGCCCGCTCACCACTAATTACCAGTACAGAGCACCCGAGCATGGTAGTGCCCGCTCACCACTAGTTACGAGTACTGAGCACCTGAGCATGGTAGTGCCCGCTCACCACTAGTTACGAGTACTGAGCACCTGAGCATGGTAGTTCCCGCTCATCACTAGTTACCAGTACTGAGCACCTGAGCATGGTAGTGCCCGCTCATCACTAGTTACCAGTACTGAGCACCTGAGCATGGTAGTGCCCGCTCATCACTAGTTACCAGTACTGAGCACCTGAGCATGGTAGTGCCTGCTCACCACTAGTTACCAGTACTGAGCACCCGAGCATGGTAGTGCCCGCTCATCACTAGTTACCAGTACTGAGCACCTGAGCATGGTAGTGCCTGCTCACCACTAGTTACGAGTACTGAGCACCTGAGCATGGTAGTGCCCGCTCATCACTAGTTACCAGTACTGAGGACCTGAGCATGGTAGTGCCCGCTCATCACTAGTTACGAGTACTGAGCACACGAGCATCTGGAATATTTAAGGACGATTTAAGCACTACAAACTGGAAAAGAAGAACAGTACAACTAACACCTTTTATGAAGTAATTTGTAAAATACATAAACACATAGAACAGGGTATTACTATAGCACGAGACTCATGAAGTGTAAAGCAACATGTAATAATCGGAGTATTTATCAACACAAAACTTTTTTAAAGCATTTGTTGCTTTATTTGTAGGGCTGGACTGGAATCTGAATTCCCCGGATGGTAATATATCTCGTCTTTTAGAGACCTGTGAAGCATTTGATGCAGTTTTCTAAATTCTCACATTTGTATTATATAATCCTAACAGGAATGAATTGGGACGTGAGCTCCGCAGCTGCTGGTATTTACTGTTTACATTATATTATAATTCAATTTAAAAAACAAGGTTAAGGACAGAATTATAAATTATAAATTATGTATCAGACAGTTTTGGAAACTGATTAACCCTTTCATTACAGAACAATTGTTAGCAGTTGATATACAAAACCTGAATTATAAAACCAATCGCATTATACCCAGCACACACACATCCATATTTTTTCTGGTCTGTTGCACATTGTACAAAAGGTAACCCAGTAAATTGCAGACATGGGCTCCTTGTGCATTTTTGCACTAAAAATTGTAACATTTGGCTGAATAATCCTTCTCCTGGTGGGTAAAGGCAGTGACAATATGAGTTTTCTTTATGCTGCCCCTGCGTGTTGTCCTGTACCTTCCCTTCCTTACACATAAACTACAAAATAGAACTCGTAATGTTTCTCCCCAAGTAGAAATAAGTGTATATAAATGTTGCACCTACAAAGGCAGCTAATCTGATAGCTAAAGGTCTGGGCTTTAATGTGACACACAATTCTAAGCTCTATCCTAGAGGGAATAAGGCACCAGGTTTTTGTTGCCACATATGAGAGCAGTAAAATGTAGGGGTAGAGACCCTTATTCCAGCCATGTGTCACTTACTATGCTGCTTGCTGCTATTTATATAAAATCAGTGCTTTATCTGTTGCAGATCTACCAGGTTTCTGGATGTTGAGCTCTGTAGATATTCTACCACACCCTTGACAGTTTTCTGCACTGTGCATAGGCAGGAAGCTGCCAATCGGTGGTTGGGGCGGGATTATACAGCACTCGTGAATCTTGAGGTTTACTGTTCCTCTAGTGAAAATCTCCTTCTGATAAAACTGATTTTATCGGCACAACAAAAAGCGGCCCAGTGTCTGTCTCTACACTATGCAATTCTCAGGTTAAGTGGCAAAAACCTGGTGACAAATTCTTTTTAACATTTCCGCTTCTCCAAGTGTTTTAAGTAATGATTTATTACATATGAATATATAAAGCATCAACAAATAACAGATCTCAGTTGTTTGCATTTAGGAAATGTGTGGAATTTTTTACATGACTCAGGATAACTCAATAGTGTATTTATGCAGACCTTTATATAAGATAATAAATATCCTTTACGGAGATAAGACTTGTTACAGAATTTAACTACAGAAATGAATCACCTGTTTGTAATTCAGGTATGAAATGGGAAGGACGATCATCACCGACAGGTAGATTTTTTTTATTTGCTTTCTTTCATTGAAAAACAATGTTTTCAGCAAATGACTCCTATCTAGTGATGGGCGAATCTGCAGATACCCGGGATTGGTGGCTCCAACTGGGTGTAAAAAAAAAAGCCCGATTCTGGCCCAGAATTGATCCTGGATATCTACCCAGATGGCGGTCCCATATAAGTCTATGGGGATCAGAATCCAGCGCTTTAAAGTGGTGGTAGAAGGGATAGGGGGATGAGAGCAAGCACGTTATACTTACCGGTCTCCTGTGTGGCTGTAACTCTTCTTCCGCAACTGTTCATTTTTCTTCATACATTTGCGCTGCTTCCCAAACCCACTGGCAGTCCCCACATCTGTGATTCGTTTCAGACAGACTCGACCCCACCCTGTGTGACAGCGAGTCTGACTGCTTTCAATTACAGACTCTGTGTGCATGTCTATAATATAAAAATAAATATATTGGTGTAGGGTCCACCCATATTATGATATCCAGCACAGATAAAGTATATGGCTGCAGCCCCCAGCAGTTCGCTTCTCTTGGATGTGTATCAAAATATAAGGGACCACATGTGGCTTTTAAAAACAATTATTTAAATATATAATTTAAAAATCAGTGTGTGGTCCCTCCCAATTTTCATATGCAGTCACGATAAAGCAGACAGCTGGGGGCTGGAATTCTCTGGCTGGGGAGGACCCCTGGTTATTGGGCCTTCCAGTCTAAAAATAGCAATTATCCCGATTGTTTCCATTGTCCCAGTCCCTGACTTCCCGCTCCTGTCTGTTGTTTGTGTTTCCCTCTGCATTCCTGATCTCCCGGCTTCTGACTCGGTTGTATTTTCTGACTTGATTTTGATCCCCCCTCTGCACTGACTTGGCTTCCCAGCTAGAACCTGACTGTTTGACTACTCTATTGCCCCCTGGTGGTTCACCTGTTATCTGCCTGCTTGAGTTACTCTGCTGTACTTCAGCCTCCTTTCTGTTACAGTGTAACTTTGACTCTCCTTCACTACTCTGCTGCCACCTAGTGGGGAATACGCTGTACTACGTCTTACTAGCCCTTCGTACAGCGTAACATTGTGATTATTGTAGTTTGCCTGTAAATCATTAGAATTGCTTTTCTTCTTATAATTTTTGTTTGTTCAGTTTAAGGAAAAATAGTATTTATCGTCTTCCATCTGCCCAACCTTCTGGCCCCTCGCTTTATAATAGTGATGTAGACCATTGTATGTGCTATCAGATATTTTTATTAGAACTTATTTCATTTTTTTTTTTACATTTGCGGTTTTCCAATCCATTACAGGAATGAAATGGGACTTTGGTTCACCCGAAGGTAGTATTCTTATTCTTGTATAAATCTGTAACTAATGATATTGATAAATACTTGTAAATATGTATTCTACTTTGGCACTTCCATTCTTTTGAACTATAATTTAAAGTTTCTTTACTTTTCTGATTCTGTAAATGTTGGGTAAAAAGAATCACAGTATTTTTTAATCGTTTAGTAGACAGAAATGTAGCTTCTGGGATTTATACTTATAGAATCATTGAATTGTCATTTAGGCTACATGCGCACGCTGCAGTTTTTTCTGCTCACAAACTGCAACCAAAACTGCAACCAAAACTGCACCTTGTCAGAGAGAGCCCGGAAATGTCCCAAAAAACACTTGTAATGTAGGTGCGTTTTTGGTGCATTTTTTAAAAGGAGAAACAAAATATGATAGGAAAGGATAATGGATAGATAGCTAGAATAGATGATAGATAGAAAAAATAGAAAGAATAGCTAGATGGATAGATAATAGATAGATAGATAGATAGATAGATAGATAACATATAGATTACATAATAAGAAATAACAGAATACATAGAAAGAAATAATAGAATAACTTGATAGAGGGATAGCCAGCTTGGTTAGCTTTTTTAAATTTTTTTGGGGCAGCCCTCAGCTCTCTGCTGTACCTTGGCTGGTTATGAAAAATAGAGGGGATCCCACACTATTTTTAATTATTTGATTTGTTAAAAAAAAAATGACGTGGGATCCCCTCATTTTTCTAATGCCAGCCAAGGTGCAGCAGACAACTTGAGGCTGTTATTATTAGGGTTGGAAGGGACATCATTATTTGGCCCTTTCCAACCTAACAATAGCAGCCCACAGCCGCCCCAGAAGTGGCGCATCCATAAGATGCGCCAATTCTGGCGCTGGACCCAGCTCTTCCTGTTGTCCTGGTGCGGTGGCAATCAGGGTAATAAGGAGTTAATGGCAGCAGCCCATAGCTGCCACTAAGCCCTAGGTTAGTGATGTCATGCGTCTATGAGACACCCCACATCACTAATCTGTAAGTGAAAGTAAATAACCACAAACAGCCAAAAAAATCCTTTATTTGAAATAAAATAAAAAGCCACTCTCTTTCACCAGTTTATTAACCCCCAAAACACCCCTACAGGTCCGAAGTAATCCACACGAGGTCACACGATGCTTCCAGCTCTACTACATACCTGTCTTGTCACAGCCAGCGGTCATACAGTATGGCTGCCAGCTGTGACTGTGGACAGAGCCGCAGCGACCAGAATGAACTGGGGTGAACCCCTGACGTCACAGCTACGGGTCCCGAAGTAAGCCGGGTGTTGCAGCAATGACGTCATGGCCGGGTTCACTGCGGTTCAGGCCGCTACTGAAGTGAGCCGCGCGATCGGTGATGCCTTCACTCACGTGAGTCCTCCAGCTGCGGCTCACTTCAGACGCGGCCTGATGTGCGCTCACGGGTGGAGGACTCGAGCTGTCACAGCAAACACCCCATAGATGGCACCGCCGATTGCGCTGCTCACTTCAGTCACTCGGGTAGTTTGCTGTGACAGCTGGTGGATTCCAGCTGTGGAGCGACAGGCTCCACAGCTGGAGTCCTCCAGCTGTTACAGCAAACCACCAGAGTGACTGAAATGAGCCGTGCGATCAGCGGTGCCATGACTCAGATGTTTGCTGTCAAGGCTCGAGTCCTCCACCACTGATAGAGCGACTCTCTTCAGTGCAGTACAATTTAGACATGCCCACCGGCGGATGTGATTGGTTGCAGTCAGATAGCTGTCACTCAGCATGGGGGCTCATCTGACTGCAACCAATCACAGACGGGGGAGGAGTCAATATGTATGAGGCTAATGAGCTGGTTGGGAAGAAGATGAGAGGCGGAGGAGCAGCGTGACAGCCGGTGATCGGTGAGTATGTAGTGATTGGGGAGAATGAGAGAGAGCGCAAGAGAGACAGAGACACTGGAACCGACACTGACACGACACAGACACTAACACGGCACCGACACTCATGGACACGGGCATGGGCACCACACCATCACTGACACAGCACCGACACTGGCGCGGGCACCGACACTGGCACGGGCACCGACACTGGCACGGGCACCGACACTGGCACGGGCACTGACACTGACACGGGCGCGACACTGACACTGACACGGGCACTGACACATTGACACGACACACGGACACCGGCATGTCAAAATCACTCCAGCATTGATTTTGTAATTCTGGAACTTAGTTGGTGAGCTGCGTTTTGGTGACAAAACCGCAGGTTAAACGCATGCAAAATGAATGCCAAACGCACCAATTTGATAGCCTGCATTTTTCCTTGCGTTTTTGATGCCCTTATTGATTTCAATGGGTGACAAATGTTGACAAAAACGCAAGAAAGAATGAACATGCTGCATCTTTTTTGTCTCAAACTTTTGACAAAACAAACGATGACAAATAAACTGCAATGTGCGCAGCAAATCTGACTTCTCATAGACTTTGCTGGGAAGTCAGATGTCTGACAACAAAACTGCACCAAAAAACGCGGCAAAAATGCGGCAAAAAACGCAGCATGCGCATGTAGCCTTAGACTGGTTTGAAGATTCTCACATTTTAACTATATGGGCAACGAGATAAGAAATGAGATAAACTGCAGGTCCGGCTGTCTTTGGAGGGGACAGAAAGGAGATATATGCTGCAGGATGGGTTGTATACAAGAAGCTGAGGGGAGATAAATACTTCAGGATGGGATTAATTAGTTGAGCTCTGTTTGTTGTCTCCTGCTGCTAGTCCAGTGGTGTGAACTGCAAATGGCGCTCTATTGATGCATACTGCAGAGGGTTTTCTTCTGTCATATGCATCAATACAGCGGCATTTGCAGTTTCCCCATCACTGATCTGTCAGCGGCAGGCAACAAACACAGCTCTGCTTTGCTGCTTGGGAGGAGTGCAGAATTACTGAGCTCAGCTAGAACCAGCTAAACGTATGAGCATTTCCATTCTAGTTTCATTTTTTCAAAAGAAGTCTTCTTCTAAAACAGAATTTAATAAGTAAAATAAATTGTGAATATTGTAGTTTGTCTGTAAATCAACACAACTGCTTTTCTTTTTAAGAAAGACAATATTTATGGTCTACCATCTGTGCAACCTTCTGGCACCTCCTTTTATGATAGTGATGTAGACTATTGCATTGCAAGTGCTGTCAGATATTGTCACTGAAATATCTTATTTTACATTTCCCATTTTCCAATCCATAACAGAAATGAAATGGGACCTTGCTTCTCCTGAAGGTAGTATTCCTGTTCTTTTATAAATCTATAACTGATAATATTGTTAAATACTTATAAAAGTATCTACTTTGGAGCTTATATTCTTTTGAACTATTGTTTAAGTTTCTTTAATCTGGAGATACAGGTATTCCTTGCAATTTAGCATTGAGTAAAAAAAATCAAGTATTTTTTAATTATTAATAAATAGAAATGTACCATCTTGGATTTAGCCAAACTTATAGAATCATTGAATTGTCATTTAGACAGGTTTGAGAACTCTGACATTTCAACTATACGGGCAACTAGATAAGAATAGAGAGATGTACTGCAGGTTGGGCTGTATATAGAGGGGACAGAAAGGAGATATATGCTGCAGGATGGGTCGTATACCGGAAGCTAAAAGGAGATAAATACTGCAGGATGGGATGAATTAATGTTGTCTCCTGCTGATAGTCCAGTAATGTGAAACTGCAAATGCCGCTCTATTGATGCACACTACAGAGGATTTTCTTCTGTCACATGCATCCACACAGCAGCATTTGCAGATTGACATCACAGACAGCTATTCTGATGTTAATAGAAGATGAAATCGGCCGGGCAGGGTAGTGCGCAGGAGCAGAGAGTGCGCAGGAGCAGAGAGTGCACAGAGGCATTAGGTAAATTCTATGTTTAAATTAACTTCATGATAACTCAGAAGCCGGGATTATAAGGCGCACACAGGATCGGGTGGAGGGGTGCGTTACCCTAATTAAATAGCTGTCTATATTAAAAAAATCTGTCCAGGAAATCCAGAGAAATCAAGCAAGGCATAAGAAAGGTATGCAATAGAAGAAAAATAACCCAGCTTCCGGAATAATATTAAATCTTGTGCAAGCTTTATTTTAAAGGACGTAAAAAATATTTGTCATTACAAGGGACAAAATAGGGAGCCCATGTGCAGCTTCGCGTTTCGAACGCTACCTGTGTTATTTATGAAGCCTGACAGATTTGACAAAGAACGCAGGTAGCGTTCAAAACACGTAGCCGCACACGGGCTCCCTATTTTGTCCCTTGTAATGACAAATATTTTTTACATCCTTTAAAATAAAGCTTGCACAAGATTTAGTATTATTCCGGAAGCTGGGTTATTTTTCTTCTATTGGATCCCTGCACTACCAGAGTGTTCTCCTTGCATGCCGGACCTGGCCGCAGCTGAGCTGCATCACCTTCTTTCCCATAAGAAAGGTATGGATTTACTCAGGGTAAATGCAGATTTACAACCATACCATCAGTTTAGGGTAGAAATTCCCCCTGACAGGTTCCCCTAAAGTAAATGGAATATTTGTTAAATGTGTATCCTTATAAAACCTGTTTATCTTTACACTTAGGAACGCAATGGGACTCAATGAAATGGGGTTCAGCGTCATCAGGAGGTAATTTTTGACCTTTCTAGAAGGTTTTAGAGCATTTTCTTGCTGATTTGTTCTGGTGTAGGGCGTTGCTGTCACAATTTATAACACTGTACAAATGTCTGTAAAAATGACTAAATCTGTATAAACAACAATCTGTTGTTCTTAATTATGTCATAGGGAAAAAATGGGATGAGACCTCTCCAACAGGTAAGATCTATGTCCACTGCCAGAAATCCGATTGTAGAGCATTGATACTGTAGCATGTTAATTGCCTAATTTAACATAATTACTATTAGGACGCAGTCACACGGCCGCATAACACGGACAACGATCGCATGGCAATGCATGAGCCCACATCAAAAGGAGGAACATGACCAATGACTTACCTATATGTCAATGGTCGTGAAGGGGTTAAGTGAATTACTGTATTTTTTGGATTATAAGACGCACTTTTCCTCCCAAAATTTGGGAGGAAAATGAGGGGCGCGTCTTAAAATCCAAATGTAGTTTACTAGGGGATGGTGGAGAGGGGTCACAGGAGGTAGGGGCCATGCATTGGCACGGCTATGTGCCAGGGCTGCAAGGCTCTTTGCGGCATGCGTTGAAGCTCTGTGCCGCAGGGCTGTGTGCGGCCGGCGGCAAGGCACGGGCTATTCTGAAGATGTCGGTACTGAGTACTTCAAATAATGGCACTCAGAGTGGGCGCATGCACAGATGGTGCTGTCACCTCAAGCACCAACTCCAGATGCCATTTTTTTTTTTGAAGCCCCAGGACAGAACAGAGCCCGCAGCTCCAGGAAATAGCAGCGCCGCAGCCTGCAGTGAGTATCTTGGACCCCTCTGTACTACCCGCAGTATCGCCGTACTCCAGCACTGCCCCTGCTTCCTGGGACCACCACTGACGCCCCCCTCCCGTCCAGTAAGAAACCACTGGATTATAAAACTGACCCCATTTTTTTTTTTCATTTTTTTTTCCCCTCTAAATTTGGGGTGTGTCTTATAATCTGGTGCGTCTTATAAAAAGAAAAGTACAATATATAAAACTAGAACTGAAAGATTTTACTGAATTCAATTTTTTATTTTTCAAACCCTAACAGATTTCCAATGGGACGCAAGCGCAGGAGCAGGTAACAATTCTCAACATCTTTTTTTCAAAGTACTGAAGCCCTTTACAAATATTTTGAAATCTATCGAAATTAGACATAACGATAAAATAAATGTGTACATATTCATAAAAACATAGAATATGCACAGAATATGTATAAACACATAGAACAGAGCATTACTATAGCATGAGACTCATGAAGTGTCAGAAAACACGGAATGATCGGAGCATTTATCAGACGGGACGTATTTAAAAAAACATTTGTTCCTTTTGATTTCAGGAATGAATTGGAATTCTCATTCCCCGGACGGTAATCGCACATCTTTTGTTCAATTTTAGCGCACTTTGATGCAGTTTTTGAAGCTCACACATTTGTGCTATAAAATCTTAACAGGAATGAAATGGGATATAAACTCCGCAGCTGCCGGCATTTCTTATATATCATTTTCATTCAAAAGAAAACTTTACCTAAAACAAGGTTTCCTTATTAATACCAATATTAATAATAATATTAGTATTATTGTGTATTAGCCAGCCATGGAAATTACTTATGCTTTCACAATCTGGACAGTTTTCACAGTTCTAAAATAATAAAAGACATCAAAATAAATCTTTTTATCCCCCTCCCCCATCACTCACCCCAATCCCATACATCCATATATTTTCTGATATGTAGCACATTGTAAAAATACAATCCAACAATGCGCCCATGCACTTCCTCATACACTTTTGAATAAAGCTGTAACATGTTGTCTGCAATCTGTAAATGTGCTGATCAGGTTCAAGGAGTGATAAAATACATAACTACTTTCCCTGTTATAGTCGAAAAGGCGTTTATGATGTGGCTGAGCGCTTATATGTTCCTTCTTCAATAAAGGGAAATATTCAAATTGTCTCTCCAGTAAAGGAGACAAACTCTAGCACAGCGCCACCTATTGGAAGTAGCGATCCTAAAAGTCACAAGTGGATTTTCAACAATCCTTTGCAATATCAATAAAGGGAGTGATACCATGCTATTTCTTTCTGTTGCGCCTGTCTTTCCCTGCACCTTCCTTTCACTACACATATACAAGCCAGATAGTATAACTCTTCATGCTACATAAAGATATAACCCTGCAGATTGACCCTATATTTACCAGAAAGAAAAATGTCAATCTTTTATAAAATAAAATATTTGAAGAGACCATTAATATTTATTGATATGGAAAAGACTAAAGCAAACTGGGAATAAGTAAATATTAAATAAATACATCCCAAATATTACATATGCAAAGTGCTTAATAGTAGGGGTAACACATTTAAATTGCCTAAATTATATATATCAAAACCTTAGATGATATGGACCCTAATTAAAGCCTCAGATATTTGCAATGGGTCAGTGCTGGAGTGTGGATTATATTTCCTTATAGTGCCCGATGCACGTTTCACTGTCGCTTCTTTCAGGGTTGCCTCCAGCTTCCTGCTGCCCCAGGAAAAAAACAATAATAGTGCTTCAATTGGTTTACATTGTATTTCTTAATCTTATGAGCATTTCCATTCTAGTTTTCCTATTCATTACAGGTTATTGTGGGGTTGTAGAAACCTTTTAAAAATATTTCAAAAGAAGTCTTCTTCCAAAACAGAATGTAATAGTAAAATAAATTGTGATTATTGTAGCTTGTCTGTAAATCAACACAATTGCTTTTCTTGTTATATTTTTTTGTTTGTTCAGTTTAAGAAAAAATAGTATTAATCGTCTTCCATCTGCCCAACCTTCTGGCCCCTCGCTTTATGATAGTGATGTAGACCATTGTATGTGCTATCAGATATTTGTATTAGAACATATTTCTCTTTTTTTTACATTTTCCATTTTCTAATCCATTACAGGAATGAAATGGGACTTTGGTTCACCCAGAGGTAATATTCTTATTCTTGTATAAATCTATAACTAATGATATTGATAAATACTTGTAAAAATGTATTCTACTTTGGTGTTTCCATTCTTTTGAACTAAAATTTAAAGTTTCTTTATTCTGATGCGGTAAATGTTGGGTAAAAATAATCACAGTATTTTTTAATCATTTAATAGACAGAAATGTACCTTCTGGGATTTCATTATACTTATAGAATCATTGAATTGTCATTGAGACTGGCTTGAAGACTCTCACATTTTACCTATATGGTCAACTAGATAAGAAATGAGATATACTGCAGGTTAGGCTGTCTTTGGAGGGGACAGAAAGGAGATATATGCTGCAGGACGGGTTGTATACAAGAAGCTGAGAGGAGATAACTACTTCAGGATGGGATTAATTAGTTGAGCTGTGTTTGTTGTCTCCTGCTACTAGTCCAGTAATGTGAAACAGCAAATGCTGCTCTATTGATGCATACTGCAGAGGATTTTCTTCTGTCACATGCATCAATACAGCAGCATTTGCAGTTTCCCCATCACCGATCTGTCAGCGGCAGGCAACAAACACAGCTCTGCTTTTCTGCTTGGGAGGAGTGCAGAATTACTGAGCTCAGCTAGAACCAGCTAACAATGATATAAAACCACACAGGCAGCTATTCTGATGTTGATAGAAGAAGATAATATCGGCCGGGCAGGGTAGTGCGCAGGAGCATAAGGAAAATTCTACACTTAAATTAGCTTGATGGTAACTCAGAAGCGTGAATAATAAGGAGCACACAGGATCGGGTGGAGGGGTGCGTTACCCTAATTATATGGATATCTATATTTTAAAAATCTGTCCAGGAAATCCAGAGAAATCAAGCAAGGCATCAGAAAGGTATGGATTTACTCAGGGTAAATGCAGATTTACAACCATACCATTAGTTTAGGGTAGAAATTCCCCCTGACAGGTTCCCCTAAAGTAAATGGAATATTTGTTAAATGTGTATCTTTATAAAACCTGTTTATATTTACACTTAGGAATGCAATGGGACTCAATGAAATGGGATTCAGCGTCATCAGGAGGTAATTCTTGTTCTCCTTTTTTCTCAATGGACAAAGTCACCTTTCTAGAAGGTTTTAGAGCATTTTCTTGCTGATTTGTACTGGTGTAGGGCGATTCCGTCACAATTTATAACGCTGCACAAATGTCTGTAAAAATGACTAAGTCTGTACAGACAAAAATCTGTTCTTAATTATTTCATAGGGAAACAATGGGGTGTGACCTCTCCAACAGGTAAGATCTATGTCCACTGCCAGAAATCCATGATTGTAGAGCATTGGTATCTTGTTAATTGCCTAATTTAACATAATTACTATTAGGGCGCAGTCACACGGACAACGAGCGCATCACAACGCATGTCCTGGCTGGCGGCTCTCCTGACCCGAGCGTGTCAGCTTCATGTATTTGTATGCAGCTCTCACATTCAGATGAGGAGGGCTACTGGTCAGGCCATACATTGCGATGCGATCAAGGTCCATGTTACATTGCCATGAGACTGTGTTCTTTAAAGAATATTGTAGAGAAGAAGAATTAAATTGTTGAACTCACACATTCATAAAAATTCAGAAAACTTTAATCGAAATTGGTAAAATTATAGCGGGGTAACAAATGAAATACTATAGTGTACAGACAACAGCCATTTCACACCCAACCGGTGCTTTTTCCTGGTCCCAACTCAACAACCATTTTTATGGGTAACTGCTCTTTTAAAAAACTTCTAATATCTCATAGAGACGTATTTTGATTACAGTTGAGGTTCACTGATCAGTAAAATGAAGGCGCAGAAGCACTAAGCCAAGCATTATTGTCTTCCGACACTGAAGAATGATTCCGGAAATTTTCTGCTGAGGTTCTCTTCGGTGACAGTCGGAGGGCTGCACTCAGCCGGGCACTTGTGTTCCCGTGTTTTAGGGATTTTAGTGATCTTGGCACCCAAACCCCCAACAAACAAAAACTTCTGACATATCTATAACATTTTGGATATCTTAACAGTTCAGTTACACTTCAGTTAAGTAAATAGCCATTTTTAGAAATGTAAATAGCCATTTATTTACTTCTTCCCCTTACTTGTTGTTAGTCATTTTGGTGTTTAGGCACTGAATACTTATGCTTTTTTCCAGTAAAATCAGATGTAAATTATTCTACATTATTGTATTATTATTATTATTATTATTATCATTATTATTATTCAGTATAGTCAACAACTATTTTACTTCCTAATAATAAAACAATTTTAAAAAAATAATTGTCACGAACAGCCGGGTGGGGGTCTCACAAGATCCACCCACTGTTCACCAATTTGTCAAGAACAGACTGCTCTCTTGCACCCCTCTTGTCAGCAGGTTACTTTTGGTACTGCTGGACAATAAGTAAATAACAATGCTGAGCTACTAATGTCAAATATTGAAGGTCTGCCAGCATGGGTAATGTACAGTACAGACCAAAAGTTTGGACACACCTTCTTATCTCTAGAACAACTGTTAAGAGGAGACTTTGTGCAGCAGCCTTCATGGTAAAATAGCTGCTAGGAAACCACTGCTAAGGACAGGCAACAAGCAGAAGAGACTTGTTTGGGCTAAAGAACACAAGGAATGGATATTAGACCAGTGGAAATCTGTGCTGTGGTCTGATGAGTCCAAATTTGAGATCTTTGGATCCAACCACCGTGTCTTTGTAGAAAAGGTGAACGGATGGACTCTACATGCCTGGTTCCCACCGTGAAGCATGGAGGAGGAGGTGTGATGGTGTGGGGGGGCTTTGCTGGTGACACTGTTGGGGATTTATTCAAAATTGAAGGCATACAGAACCAGCATGGCTACCACAGCATCTTGCAGCGGCGTGCTATTCCATCCGGTTTGCGTTTAGTTGGACCATCATTTATTATTCAACAGGACAATGACTCCAAACACACCTCCAGGCTGTGTAAGGGCTATGTGACTAAGAAGGAGAGTGATGGGATGCTACGTCAGATGACCTGGCCTCCACAGTCACCAGACCTGAACCCAATCGAGATGGTTTGGGGTGAGCTGGACCGCAGAGTGAAGGCAAAAGGGGCCAACAAGTGCTAAGCATCTCTGGGAACTCCTTCAAGACTGTTGGAAAACCATTTCCGGTGACTGAAGCTCATCAAGAGAATGCAAAGAGTATGCAAAGCAGTAATCAAAGCAAAAGGTGGCTACTCTGAAGAACCTAGAATATAAGACATATTTTCAGTTGTTTCACACTTTAAGTATTTCATTCCACATGTTTTAATTCATAGTTTTGATGCCTTCAATGTGAATCTACAATTTTCAGAGTCCTGAAAATAAAGAAAACTCTTTGAATGAGAAGGTGTCTCCAAACCTTTGCTCTGTACTGTATATATCACCGATTCCCGCTAATGGAAGATATATATACCTCAGTACCCCTTACTGATGGCGTCCCAATAATTCTAGACAACAATTAGTCCGCTGCCACCACCGAACCTTTACAGGTTATCCGGACACCCGTTACAGATAGCAAAAGGCTCTTTGGGTTTGGATTCGTATATAAAGCAGGAGGAACGAACTCTTGAATTTTATATATTTAATCCAAAAATAGGCAGTGTTTATAAAGTGTATATACAAGATATTACAAAAGGGGAACAATACAAGTACAGTTTACACAATTACATAAAATAAAAGGGATAAACATGAAACTTACTAAACTCATGCCATAGATGTGCCGTCCGAATTTATGGAGGGAGGGGCTCTAGTAGAAGATGGCAAAGAAGCGAACAGCACCACCACTTAGGTATGCCCTCCAGTACTGAAAAACTCCAAAAAAGGGCTCCTGAGTTTTATGCCCTCAGGTCACCCTCCCATCTGTGACCTCATTTTACGATATCTTGTGGGCTGTGCCAAGATTGTCAGAAAGTTCTGTAATTCTAGTTTTTTTCCATATCTTTGCTCCTGGGCCTCACAGGTGAGAGATATTAGCATCATATTTTAAATCTCGGTTTTTCATTCGCATAGATACCAATCACAACACATTTAGCATTATTTTATTGAACCATACCTATATTTGTCGGGATACCAGCGATCACCTAGCAAAGCCAAACGGTGCTCCCCGTTCAGCGGTTCGCTGAGATTCCTAAAATATGCTTTTCATTTTTCTAGCATTAACATGGCACCTAAAAACTGGATTAATAGTTTTCCCCCCAAAAGAACAAAGATGTCTTTCTCTGTACATCTTCCTTTCAGAAGCTTCCATCCCCCCTGGTCGGAAATACCGAACTCTCAATACTTAAACCCTCAGTTAATAGTGGTCGTCACTTAGGGGTACTTTGCACGTTGCGACATCGCTAGCATCGGCTAGCGATGCCGAGCACGATAGTTCCCGCCCCCGTCTCACATGCGATATCTTGTGATAGCTGCCGTAGCGATAATGTTTCACACGCACTTACCTGCCCTGCGACGTTGCTCTGGCCGGCAACCTGCCTCCTTCCTAAGGGGGCGGGTCATGCGACGTCACAGAGATGTCACACAGCAGGCGGCCAATGGAAGCGGAGGGGCGGAGATTAGCGGGACGTAAACATCCCCCCACCTCCTTTCTTCTGCATAGCCGGTGGAGGCAGGTAGGAGATGTTCCTCGATCCTGCGGCTTCATACACAGCGATGTGTGCTGCCGCAGGAACGAGTGACAACATCGTATCTCCTATTGGTGCTACATTATGGAAATGACCGACACTACACAGATCACCGATTTTTGACGCTTTTGTTTATCAGCGCATCTAGGCTTTACACGTTGCGACGTTGTTATCGGCGCCGGATGTGCATCACTTTCGATTTGACCCCGACGGTATCGCAGTAGCGATGTCGCAATGTGCAAAGTCCCCCTAAGAGACCTTAGATTTTTAACATGACAGTAATCAAATGGGTTTTTACTAGAGGAGAGTAAATTAATTTGAGTGGATAAGAATTCTACTTGAATCTTACAAAAATTTGCATTCACCAAAGTGCAGATTTTTTCTAATTTACTTGTGCACAGATGCAGCAAAATGATGGCTCATGACCGCTATTTTTCTGAACCATAATACTTCATTAAAAGGTTAAAAAATTGGAAAAAAATTCATATACTGATACTCACCACCACCCACTGGCTCCTCACCACTACTTCTCATACCCTACTATGCTGTACTTTTGGCATTTATGGCTCCAGAGAGGTTTTAAAAAGGTCACAGTGCACACAAGGAAGCTTTTGACCTCACACTTTCTTACGCAGAAATCAGGGCTGGACCTGGGGAGGGTGAGTAAAATGGTGTCAATTTTTTTAAGTTTTTGTGAGTTTTGTTATTAGTTATAAAATCATGAAAATTGGCTACTAGACTTTGGACTGGGATTTGAACATGCCCCATAATGTTTGATACATAAGCATAGGTGTTACATCTCGTGGCTCTCCTGAGGCAAGGACTGAGGCAGTCTCCCATTCCTTGCCTGCCACGAGCACTCTTGCTCAGCAGCGCCGAAGGTCTGCCAGACTGCGTAGTGTGCAGGAGATACCTTCTCAGAGAGGCAGCAGAAGGGTGACACCTAGTGGTTCTCCTGTTACAAGGAGTGAAGCGGTCTCCCATTTCTGGCCTGCCGCAGACTCTCCTGCTCAGCGGCCCCGAAGGTCTGCGAGGCTGCGCAATGTGCAGAGGTTTACTGCTCAGGGAAGCAGTGAGATTCCCGTTATCTCTGCACATTGTGAGACCGAGGATCCCGCCTCTATTTCCCAGAGGCAGGAGGGTGAGCATGTGCAATGCGTGGTGGGTCCTGATTCGCTCACTGACGTCACACGGCTTGATGACAAGGCTGGTGACGTGGTGAATCCTGACTGGCCAGGCTGGGACGTCGTGGACCCTGATTGGGTCAAGTCCGTCATCTCCGCCTCGCGCCCGCCCTCGGGTGGAGCTGCACCTCCTTAAAAGCTCCCCCTGCCATCATGGCGGTGCGCGACCGTCCTTCTATGTTTGGATGTCTGGCAGCGTGCTGCCACGCCACTGCTCAGGCATTACTGTCTCTTGTGGGCTTGGCCCTTGCTGCTCCGGCAGTACCTCGTTTGCAGGCCGTGTTCCTGCCTTGCTGCTCCGGCAGTACCCCCGTCAACAGGCCGTGTTCCTGTCCCAGGTGAGCTCCTCAAGTCTCCATTGGACTCACCTGGTTATTGAAAGCACACGTGCGTGGGCACCTCTGTGCTACCCTCGTGCCATATTCTCGTGACTTCCACTGGCACACGTGCGTGGGCACCTCTGTGCTTCCCCGTGCAACAGGTACACCGAGCCGTGAGATCTGTGCCATACAACCCTCAGGGGTTAGGGCAGATCGGTGTACATAGATCGTCTGTGACATTCCAGACGATCGCTAGCAGCAACCCGCTCACTCTTCACCCACCATAGCGGCGGTCCCTTACACCGCACAGTGGACCTTGACCGGCGGAAGCAGTCCATTTCCCATCTTGGCACGCTTCCCCAGGTCCCCCTCGTAACATTACGGTCGCGCCAAAGGTCTGGCTATGGCTGAAGAGCAGCAGCAGTTGCTGCGTTATGTGCAGCAGTTGGAGTCACGATTGGCAGCAGTGGAGCAGTCTTCCTCCGATAAGACTACTCTGACGACAGTCGCCACCCAGGCGGCTACCCAGGCTGTGCTATTGGGCGGAAGGTCTCCTCGGCTTGCGCTTCCAGAGCGCTTTAGCGGCAACAGCTCTGAGTGCCGTGGGTTTATAAACCAGGTTACCACCTACTTAGAGCTGTCCGCGACTCTTTACGCTACCGAGAAGGCGAAGGTAGCCTTCGTCCAGTCCCTGCTCACAGGGAGAGCGCTGAAGTGGTCCACGCCGTTGTGGGAGCGCGGAGATCGTGTGGTGAATAACTTAGCAGCTTATCTTGGGGCCATGAGAATGGTGTTCCTCGGGCCTCAAGTCACCCACGATTCCGCGCTGCGCCTCCTACGACTTCGGCAAGGGTCTGCTTCAGTCGGGGACTTTGCTGTACACTTTAGGACACTGGCCGCAGAGCTGGACTGGCCGGATAAGGTCCTTGTCCCTGTGTTTTGGGAGGGCCTGGCAGGGTTTGTCAAAGACGCACTGGACAGGGGTTCATTCGCAAGTCTATTTCACCGGCTGGTGCAGGGTTCTTTTTTGTGCAGAAGAAGGAAGGGGATCTGCGCCCCTGTATCGATTACAGGGGATTAAATGCAATCACAATCAAGAACAAATACCCTTTGCCCCTCATTACTGAGCTATTTGATCGATTCCGCGGGGCAAAGGTCTTGACAAAGCTGGATCTACGCGGGGTGTATAATCTAGTGCGAGTCCGAAAGGGCGATGAGTGGAAGACCGCCTTTAACACCAGGGATGGTCACTACGAATATCTAGTAATGCCCTTCGGACTCTGCAATGCCCCCGCCGTATTTCAAGACTTTGTGAATGACATTTTCCGGGATTTGTATCTTTCCGTGGTTGCATACCTGGATGACATTCTTATCTTCTCCCCCGATCTTACCACCCATCGGAGGGATGTCATCCGAGTACTTAAGAGGCTCCGCACCCATTCGTTATATGCTAAGCTGGAAAAGTGCGTTTTTGAACAGGAATCCTTGCCGTTCCTGGGGTACATAGTGTCCAGTCAGGGGTTAGCAATGGCCCGGGGAAGTTGGAGACAGTGATGAACTGGCCTGAGCCCCGCTCGCTGAAGGCGATCCAGCGATTCTTGGGGTTTATCAATTATTATCGCCAGTTCATTCCCAACTTCTCGACGGTGGCAGCACCCATCATTGCCCTTACCCGCAAGGGCGCTAATCCCAAAGCATGGACACGGGAAACGGTAGAGGCATTTCACACTCTCAAAACTCACTTCTCCAGAGCTCCCATCCTTCATCGTCCAGACATCTCCAAACCCTTCCTACTGGAGGTAGACGCCTCTTCGGTCGGTGCAGGTGCAGTCCTGTACCAGAAAAACGAACGTGGAAGGAAACATCCGTGTTTCTTTTTCTCCAAGACCTTTTCTCCGGCCGAGAGGAACTACTCCATAGGGGATAGGGAGTTACTGGCGATGAAACTAGCATTCCAGGAATGGCGGCATCTCCTGGAGGGTGCGAAGCATCCATTTGAGGTTTTTTCTGACCACAAAAACCTCACATACCTCCAGACAGCACAACGCCTGAACCCAAGGCAGGCCCGTTGGTCTTTATTCTTCTCCCGGTTCCGCTTTATTATCCGCCACCTGGCCGGTGAGAAGAACGTACGGGCCGATGCCTTGTCACGTTGTATGGTTGTGTTGGAGGAGGACGAGGAGGAGCCTCGTCTTATACTACCCCCGGACAGCTTGAGGATGGTCACTCCCACTTCTTTGGACCAGGTGCCACCTGGCAAAACCCTCGTTCCCCCTGAACTACGGAACGAGGTGCTATCGTGGGCCCATGCCTCCAAAGTCGGGGGTCACTTCGGGGTCAAAAGGACCAGAGACCTGGTGACCAGGCATTATTGGTGGCCGAGACTACCCCAGGACATACAGGAATATGTGGGAGCCTGTATGTCGTGTGCTCGGAATAAGCCGTCCCGGCAGAGACCTGCAGGTCTTCTTCACCCACTGCCAGTGCCGGATCGTCCCTGGGAAGTGGTAGGGATGGACTTCCTGGGAGATCTGCCCAAGTCAGCAGGGCACAGAGTCGTATGGGTCATCACGGACCACTTCTTTAAAATGGTCCACTTGGTGCCTCTCCCATGACTCCCGACGTCACGTGCTCTCGCCACCTTGTTCATTCGGCATGTATTTAGGTTGCATGGCATGCCTGACAAGGTGGTGAGCGACCGGGGTCCCCAGTTCGCGTCTCGCTTCTGGAGAGAGCTCTGTAAGCTCCTGCAGATAGAGCTGAACATCTCCTCCGCATACCATCCCGAGACCAATGGACTAGTGGAGAGGACTAATCAGACCTTGGTAACTTACCTCCGCCATTTTATATCCGCGCACCACGACAACTGGGCTAACCTCTTTCCTTGGGCCGAATTTGCCATTAACAATTCGGTCCATGAATCCTCTGGCCAGACTCCGTTCCTACTCAATAATGGACAACATCCCAGAATCCCGGTTCCGATGCCCATTACGTCATCCGATACTAGAGTGGAGGATTGGGCGACCAAGGCCCGGGAGATCTGGGATGACACCCAAGAGGCTCTTAAAAGGGCCAAAGACCGGATGGTGACAACGGCTGATGTTCGCCGCCGCCCTGCACCATCCTTCGCCCCTGGTGACCTAGTATGGCTGTCCTCTAAGAATGTTAACCTACGGGTACAGGCAGCCAAATTCGCCCCTAGGTATCTGGGTCCGTTTAAAGTACTACAGCAGGTAAACCCAGTGGCATATCGACTCCAGCTCCCTCCACGCTGGGCTATAGCCAACACCTTTCACGTGTCCCTCCTGAAACCCGTACGACTTAATAAATTCTCGGGGCGCCTGCCGGCTCAAACCGACTCCCCGTCCGACGACCCTGAGGTGGCAAAACTTGTGGAGACAAAAGTCATACAGGGCAAGAGGTACTACCTCGTGGAGTGGGCCGGCCGTGGTCCGGAGCATAGATCCTGGGAGTTGGAGGATCATATCCGCGCCCCGGGTTTGATAGCGGCCTTCGAGCACGGACAGGGGGGGGGCCTAGACGGGGGGGTAATGTTACATCTCGTGGCTCTCCTGAGGCAGTCTCCCATTCCTTGCCTGCCACGAGCACTCCTGCTCAGCAGCGCCGAAGGTCTGCCAGACTGCGTAGTGTGCAGGAGATACCTTCTCAGAGAGGCAGCAGAAGGGTGACACCTAGTGGTTCTCCTGTTACAAGGAGTGAAGTGGTCTCCCATTTCTGGCCTGCCGCAGACTCTCCTGCTCAGCGGCCCCGAAGGTCTGCGAGGCTGCGCAATGTGCAGAGGTTTACTGCTCAGGGAAGCAGTGAGATTCCCGTTATCTCTGCACATTGTGAGACCGAGGATCCCGCCTCTATTTCCCAGAGACAGGAGGGTGAGCATGTGCAATGCGTGGTGGGTCCTGATTCGCTCACTGATGTCACACGGCTTGATGACAAGGCTGGTGACGTGGTGAATCCTGACTGGCCAGGCTGGGACGTCGTGGACCCTGATTGGGTCAAGTCCGTCATCTCCGCCTCGCGCCCGCCCTCGGGTGGAGCTGCACCTCCTTAAAAGCTCCCCCTGCCATCATGGCGGCGCGCGACCGTCCTTCTATGTTTGGATGTCTGGCAGCGTGCTGCCACGCCACTGCTCAGGCATTACTGTCTCTTGTGGGCTTGGCCCTTGCTGCTCCGGCAGTACCTCGTTTGCAGGCCGTGTTCCTGCCTTGCTGCTCCGGCAGTACCCCCGTCAACAGGCCGTGTTCCTGTCCCAGGTGAGCTCCTCAAGTCTCCATTGGACTCACCTGGTTATTGAAAGCACACGTGCGTGGGCACCTCTGTGCTACCCTCGTGCCATATTCTCGTGACTTCCACTGGCACACGTGCGTGGGCACCTCTGTGCTTCCCCGTGCAACAGGTACACCGAGCCATGAGATCTGTGCCATACAACCCTCAGGGGTTAGGGCAGATCGGTGTACATAGATCGTCTGTGACATTCCAGACGATCGCTAGCAGCAACCTGCTCACTCTTCACCCACCATAGCGGCGGTCCCTTACACCGCACAGTGGACCTTGACCGGCGGAAGCAGTCCATTTCTCATCTTGGCACGCTTCCCCGGGTCCCCCTCGTAACACATAGGTATAAATACTTTACTACTCTTTTGAACAGAAATGAAAATGGAAGGAAATCTCCCTAGAGGTAACAAGTCTACTCCTTACTACAATTATTCCATATTGCTCAATACACATTGTAATCTGTTATTTTTTATAATGGTCAAAGAGTGACTAAAGGCAGAGCAGAATATTAAAAAAATAATGTTTAATAAAAGGAGCGAGAGAACATATTTAGCTGCGGTACGGATGTTACAGGTGATTTTTTTTCGTGAGGACATCACGGTGATCCTCAACGTATATTACACCCATCTTTTTTATAATAATGAAAAGGTTTTACTAGGCAATGACATGTCTTTGAAGACAAGATCTCAGCTCGGAACAATTGTAGCTCATTCATTTCACATCAATAAGACGCTTTAATTTGATAAAACAATTCCCTTGTGTTACATTTGTCAAAAGAGATTTTGTCCTTTTTTTCCCCCTCAAAAAGAGGAATAACTTAGCTGCAGCAGCAAAGCAATAAACGATTCACAAAAGTGAAGGGAGAGAGGTCGCTTTTTCTTTTCCCTGCACAGACGCGTTTCAGTCCATTTTCTGCAAAACATTCAAGTGATTCTGCGTTAATATTTAATTGCTAAATCACAGTTATTCCATATATTTCTTCTAGTTTCTGCCACTTGCTCAACAAAAGCCAAGGATTTGCCTGCACCGATCTCATTGTAAGTATTACTTTGTTAGTATCGTACACTAAAATATTATTGTGCTTATTAAACCGGAGAGGGATTTATAAAACTAGCAATGACCGATTATAGTACAATGATTAGGCCTATAAGAAAGGACAAAGGGGTCATCCAGTGGACTAAATTAAAAAAAGGGGGTAAAAATAGTTTAATGAAAAAGAAAAGCGTAATCCTCACCCTCATCCATTCAGCTTCTGTTCTCATCCTTTGGGGCTTATTCAGGCAATCAGACAGCACGGGGACCAGTGAAAGTGAATGGAGGAGTTCAGCTTAACCTTTTACATGCAGACCGGTGCTCCATGTGTAAAATTGTCATGCACTACTCTGATCCTGATTTGCCTATTAAAATGTATTAGTGTATAAAGAAAAAGGATGATATATGGACACCATCTGCATGCCATCAGGTTTCAGTGAATCCATTGTAATTATTAAAGGGAATCTTTCAGCAGGTTTTTGCTACCTCATCTCAAAGCAGCATAATGTAGGCAAGGAGATTCTGAATCCAATGGTGTATCACATAGATTACTGGCTGAAGCCATCCTGAAACAATCAAGGAATTTAGATTCAAGAACACAGCAGAGCTGTCCTCGCCCGCACCAGGCTCTCAATAGAGATTGTACTTTGACTGTGAAGAGTCAATCACAGCAGGGGGCATGTCAGACTGCTTTGCCTGTGAGTATCTAGTGCTGTAGTGTTAGGGTGGTGTCACACACCGCGACGACGACAACGACGTCGCTGCTACGTCACCATTTTCTGTGATGTTGCAGCGACGTCCCGTCGCTGTCGCTGTGTGTGACATCCAGCAACGACCTGGCCCCTGCTGTGAGGTCGCTGGTCGTTGCTGAATGTCCAGCTTAATTTTTTGGTCGTCGCTCTCCCGCTGTGACGCACACATTGCTGTGTGTGACAGCGAGAGAGCGACGAAATGAAGCGAGCAGGGAGCAGGAGCCGGCGTCTGGCAGCTGCGGTAAGCTGTAACCAGGGTAAATATCGGGTAACCAAGGAAAGACCTTTCCCTGGTTACCCGATATTTACCTTCGTTACCAGCGTCCGCCCTCGCTGCCAGTGCCGGCTCCTGCTCTCTGCACATGTAGCTGCAGTACACATCGGGTAATTAACCCAATGTGTACTGTAGCTAGGAGTGCAGGGAGCCAGCGCTAAGCAGTGTGCGCGGCTCCCTGCACTCTGCGCATGTAGCACAGCGACGCGTGTCGTTATGATCGCTGATGCTTCTGCTGTGTTTGACAGCTAAGCAGCGATCATAACAGCGACTTACAAGGTCGCTGTTGCGTCACATAAAATGGTGATGTAACAGCGACGTCTCTGTCGCTATGTGTGAACCCAGCTTTAATCACAGGGTAATAAACCCTTTAGTTTACGTAAACAATTGCACACACTGATAAGAGAAGCACAGTTGCTTTTTGTTTTCAAACTCTTGCAGCTTACATAGCAACAACCTGGTGACAGATTCCTTTTAACCATGGAAACGGTATTTGTCTGTGTATAATTATTTTTATTTGTGTAAAAATGATTGTAATATGGATGTCAAAAGTGGACATATGGATGGCATACGGATACCGATAGGATTAAAAATTTTATTGTTTTTTTCTCAAAGAAAAAACGTTTTCTATGAATATGCCTGTTTGACCTCCGTCTTACTTGGTTCCTGCTGGTCTATATATACTTCATGGCCTCCGTAAATGTATAAATGTACAGCCATCACTGGTCTGTCAAAATAGGACCAGTAAGTAAAGACTAGCAATAAGCGGTGGAGCCGCAGCTGCGGGAAACTAGTTAGGATCGGGATTATTGCTGCTTTTAGATTTTTAATCCAGTCTGAAGCATTTTATTAACAATTTTACCCCCTGGAATCCCCATTTATCAGGAAGCAGCAAGTGAAATTTATCCCTGGGCAACATCACATTTATAGGTAGTGTTTTCAGAAGGGAATTGGGATTTAAAAAAAAAAAAACAACAAAAAACAAAACAGAAATATAAAATGCTTAATTGGTTAAGAGTATAAAAACCAAAATGTTGGTACCAATCCTTTATTTTATGCACTTACATAGTGCCATCATATTACGTAGGGCTTTACAGACATCATCACTGTCCCCATTGGGACTCACAATCTACGTTTCCTATCAGTATGTTTTTGGAGTGTGGAAGGAAACCGGATTACCCGGAGGAAACCCACGCAACACGGGGAGAACATACAAACTCCTGCAGATGTTATCCTGAAACATTCTTCCAATGCAGTATTTTCTTGCTTATAAGGAGCCTGAATTCTTCCTTTAAGAGGCCAATTATATAAGAGAACAGTGGGGGTATCCAATTGTAATAAAATAATTTCATTTTTTCCTTTCAGGGTGATTTGTCCTGAAAAATGTCAGACGCAGAAGGGCCAAGTATGGGGAGTTGATACTTATGCAGATGTAAGATTTTTAGTTTTTTTTCTGTCAGTTTTACAATTGCTCTCACTTTAAATTTGCAGAAAATCTCATATAATGTATATTAATCTTTGCATAGTTTGGTAATTTTTGATGAAAGACTATGTATTTTTACAAACAGAAATTAATTTACTCATGCCCATTATGTATTTTTCATCATTAGGAGTCCTCTGTTTGCCAAGCTGCTATTCATGCTGGAATGATAACCAAGGATGGTGGATCTGCCGTTGTAGAAAAGAGATCGGGAGAGAACGTTTACAAAGAATCCACAAGAAACGGTGTAACCTCCAAGAGACGGGGTCCATCTTCGGGGTCTTTTGTGTTTGGCTCAATGACTAATTTCCAGTTCTCCACTTCAAGCGTTGGCAGATCTGATCCTATCGGTAGACAATCAGGTAGGTTATTGTAGCTTCCGCACGCACAAATACATTCAATAAAATAAAATTATTTACTTGCAAATGTTTAACTATTATTTCCATCATGTTACAGACAAAACCCAGGCACCAAAAGCACAACAAGGTAAGGTCAATAGAATGAAACTGATTCTAATAGGTTTCTTTACAGATTAAAAGATTTGTTACAAACTCCAAATGTGCTGTAATATCCCATCAAACTACATACTCTAAAGACGTGGTCCAATACAAAGCTTAGTGGCTACATCGGTGTACAGCGGAGACAGAAGGATTTTTCTAAATACCTTCTACCTGTTAGCGGCACTATCGCTGTCCGCTCATCCCCCATCATGTGGCTGCAATGACCTCTGATGTCCGGTGAGGTCACATCAACGTCCGGAATTGGAAGTTAACCCGGCATCACCGAGGCTGGACCCAGTCTGTGAGTGACTGGGCTGTGGGCAGAGTTTCAATGCATATTACAGCCCAGCATCACTCGTGCTTGCGGCGCTCTGCAGGGAAGGAGAGAAAGCGCACACTGCTGGGCTCTGCGCACAGCCCGGTTACTCACGCAGACTGGGGCCCGCCTCGGTGATGACGGGTCAACTTCCAATTCCGGATGTTGATGTGACATCACCAGACATCAAAGGTCACTGGAGCCCAGGTCACATGATGGGGGAGGAGCGATAGTGCCGCTCACCGGCAGAATGCACAACAGAAGGTATTTAGAAAAAGCTTTTTCAGCTTTACATCAATGTGGCCACTTTGCTTTGTAGTGGACCACCTCTATAAGTGAGACACCCAGTATGACCCTGTTTGTTTCCATAACAAATAGTTTGTGAAAATATTGGATCCTTCAGGCCCAAGGCGTTTAATCTACATTTTCACTAACATTAAACAAATTAGCAGTTTTATAACCCCATCCAATTTTAAAAAATTGATATAGTAGGTGAATTTAGAGGAAAACGAGAGACCAGTAATCTTAATGACAAATGACAGTGCATTCTAAATCGTCTCACAGCTGTCATCAATTTTATTTTCTGACACACAAACAGACAATGCACAAATCATGTTCAAATGGACAATCCACCATCCGTTATATCATGTGTATGGCCAGCTTAAAGGATTGTCCAGGCTTGGGGCATAAGTCTATAGTCAATCTGTGAATTCAGACTTGTAAATCCTCACAGTGTGCAGTGTGCGCACTGACGTGATTATGCGGAGCCATGAGCTGGCAAGAAAGTGACAAGTATGTAATTTGCGTACGTGCGGTCACATGCCAACTAGATGTGTGCAACCTCACTCAATACAAGTGAATTGAGCAAAGCAAGACAAGTCTAGTCGGAATGAGGCTTTAAGCATGCAAATCACATACTTAGTCACATGACCACCCACTCCCGACACTGGAGAATCCTATCAATGTGCAGAGTCACAAGTTTGCCCCTTCAAAGTGTGTGTGTGTGTGTGTGTGTGTGTGTGTGTGTGTGTGTATCTTTAATGTTTCAATTGGGAACTTCCTCGAAGAATAGCTGCTATGATGATAGCATTAGCAGCAAGTTTCTCGTTGACAATGGTTCCTGAATATTAACAATAGCGATTAGGTATCAAGCTCATGGCATAATATTAAAATCTAATATATCACAATTTCATACGCGTCATAGAAATCTGCTTCAGATGGGTTGTCCATTCTCCAGTCGCAGTACACGTTTGCACTTCTTTCACCCAAACATTTTTTGCATCTGGTGCATGTAGTACCTAGCAAATTTTTCAAAGCCCTTAATCACCAAATATTGGTAGCAACAGAAAATGAGACAGATACTGTATATTGGATGTTTTATATCATAACTACGGTATGTCAAAGACAGTTCTGTTTGTGCTCCTAGGAATCAATCAATTTTAATCATCTAAAGTCCTTTAGTTTTGTCCAATCTTCCTGTCGCTGTGGATTGTTTATAGCTATGTGGCAGTAATTTCTACATATAAATACACCATGTATATAAATGTTCCCATCATTTTTAGGATAAATATAAATTTAGGATGTTATTTTTAAAACTTCTTTTTACTTGTCTCTTGCAGGATTCTTTCCCAGCTGGGGATAATCTACGCGCCGGTATCTAAACTGCTTTAGAAAAGACCGTTGCAGTTCTAGACGTTTCCCAAAGATGTCTAAGACTTTGCTGTAGTTTTTAATCTGTAGATGGTAAAATGCATTGGCTAATCAAATAAAAGCTTAATCTTCATGAGAATCTTTGTAAGAATTTTTATTTTCAAATATTTAATATCTCTTAAAATATCATTCTGGATAATTTTCTAGAATTTTTTTCCCTACAAAGATCATTTCACAGGAGCGTATTCCAGGCACATATTGAGAGTCATGAAAATTCCGGTCATTAAGTAAATGGGCAAGGACATTCAGCCTTAATATGCTCGTGAAGCGATGGCCGAGGGACCACTGCGGTGCAGAGTTTGACTATGGCACAAAACAAAGTTGCAGAAACAAGGGTATTTTATTTAATAGCATGAATAAAGCGTACATGCGAACAAACAGGGGTATGCAAGAATGGCAACAGTGAAGTTTTTAGCTGCAGTTCCAACCTGTTTCTGTCAACACCCCAACTATCACAAACACCAGTAAAACAACAACACAGACAGGCAAAATGTTTAACTGCATTTGCGCTACAACCTAGCTGTCCTCCACTACTGCTCCATGTGGACAACAAGCCCTGGCTACTGAGGCCTACGCTACGCCCTACCAAGTGCGCACAACGGAATAGACTCATGATCCGGTCGATACGACAAAGGTCCACTCCTGGGAGTTTGACACTGTGGTCCTCGTCGGTATGCACTTCTCCTTGTAGGGAAGGGGGAACACTTCACCTTCCTCAGTATCACCATCCTCAGGAACTTCTTGGTCCGGCGCTGGTTAGTCGGTCCAGATCAGAGTCACTCTCGCAGGCAGCACTGTACCTTCTCCCAAACTGTCACTCTCAAGCAGAACACAGGAACGTCTCCTCTCTGTGGCAACCCGAATGCTCCAGTTCCCGTCCAAACTCTTCTCTTGGTCTTACTTCCTTTCCAGCACTTTTCAGGCCAGGTTAGTCCAAAACTTCAAGTTAAGAGGGGAGGTGCTGGCTGAGCCGGCCAGTCCATAACACACAGGAAACAGGGGAGCAATGTCTTTTAAAGGTGAAGTACTTTTAATCGTACGTAGGGGTGATACCCCTACATTCGTGTCAGGCTACGTTCACACATTCAATATTTGATCAGTATTGTGCATCAGTATTTGTAAGCCCAAATCCGGAGTGGACCAATCAAAGGAAAATTCTAATAGAAACATATGCACCACTTTTGCATTTCTTGCCCTTTCCTAGTTTTGGCTTACAAATACTGATGTAAAATATTGAACAAATACTGAATGTGTGAATGTGGCCTTAAGCGGGCTTTACACGTTGCGACATCGGTAACGATATATCTTCGGGGTCACGTCGTTAATGATGCACATCCGGCGCCGTTACCGACATCGCAGCGTGTAAACCCTAGGAACGATGATCACCGATCGCAAAAACGTCAAAAATCGTTGATCGTGACATGTCGCTTCTTTCCATAATATCATTACTGCTACCGGTATGATGTTGTTTGTCGTTCCTGCAGCACCACACATCGCTATGTGTGAAACCGCAGGAACGACAAACATCTTCTTACCTGCGTCCACCGGCAATGCGGAAGGAAGGAGGTGGGCGGGATGTTATGTCCCGCTCATCTCCACCCCTCTGCTTCTATTGGCCGGCCACTTAGTGACGTCGCGGTGACGTCGCTGTGATGCCGAATGCACCTCCCCCTTGAAGAAGAGATTGTTCAGCAGTCACAGCGATGTCGCTGACCAGGTATGTGCGTGTGAAGCTGCTGTAGCGATAATGTTCACTACGGCAGCAATCACGAGATATCGCATGTGCGACGGGGGCGGGGACTATCGCGCTCGACATCGCTAGCAATTGCTAGAGATGTCGCAGCATGTAAAGCCCGCTTTAGACTTGCCAAAGAGTAGAGAAATGAGAAACATTCGTACTAAATTAGATGTCCAATTAAGCCATTGCCACTTTTATACGAAACGTTTTAAAAATTATTTTTTTCTACTTTTTCAAAACTTGGCACCAGGAGTGGATCATATTAAAATGAAGAAGGAAGGAAGCATTACTTACCAGTATGAATCCACAACAGATCAGAGTGGATGCTCCAATGGTTTCCGCCGTAACTCAGACATGATGATGGCTGTCCAAACAGACACCTGATTACTAATTGACTGCCACTGATTCTCTGCAGCCAGTAGACTTATGGACAGAACTTCAAGACGTTCAGTGATATGACTCCAGATCTATGAGTCACATGACCCTGCAGCATATCAGTGACCTCAGTTGTCAAGTAACTGAATGGAACGGACATCCTCACATCCCATACTGCTTAGGGACCCATAGATTGGAAGTTATAGATTGGTGGCAGTTCAGACTGATGTGGAAAACATCTTTAATTTAAATCAATCTTTTCCCTTTGATCATAATTAAATAAGGAATGGAAAACACTTTTCAAAGCTGACAGGATAATGCGTAGACTCTCCATGGGACTCTCCATGGGTAATTGTTTCAACATTGCAGCTTGAATTGCTCAACAGTTCAGCACTGAACATCATATGGATCTTTCTCATCCTACAGTGTCACGATGTTTAAGAGCATTTGGACTGAAAGCCCACTCTGCAGTAACCAAAGCTCCCATTAGCAGAAAGAATCAAATGCTAGACTCACCTTTGGTAAGGAGCATGTTGTGTAGACAGAGAAGTGGCCACAGTTCATTTTAGTGATGAAAGCAAGTTTAATTTATTTGGGTCTGATGGGAAATACTATGTTCACCGACAAACTGGGGAAAGACTTAACCCAAAGTATGTTAATAGGTCAGTGAAAGGTGATGGAGGAAGTGTCATAGTTTGGGGAATGTTTTCTGCATCAGGAGTTGCATCTAATGATAATAATTAATAATTTTATTCATTTATATAGTGCTGTTAATTCCACAGCACTTTACATACATTGGCAATAATAATAATCTTTATTTCTATAGCGCTAACATATACCGCAGTGCTCTACAATTCAGGAGGATCATATACAAACAAGTAACAGTTATAGAAAATACAATATTTAGAGGGAGAAAAAAAAAGACAACCCTGCTCGTGAGAGTTTACAATCTACAAGATGGGGTGGACAAGGTACAAGTGCTTATTTACAATGACAATCCAGTCATTTCAAGAAAATGGGGGATAAATAATGGCTTCCTGGATCAGTTGTGCAGAACCTTGATATGCATTTGGGTGCCATGGAGTTTGACGTGGGGTTATGTTCTGAGAAGTTGTGGAGGGACTATGTGAATTTAGTTTGGCTAGCGAGTATGATAGGCCGCCCTAAAAAGATGCGTTTTTAGGGAGCGTCTGAAGCTGAGTGAGTTGTGATTCATCCTAACTTCTTGGGGTAGAGCGTTCCAAGGGATTGGTGCAGCTCAGGAGCAGTCTTGGATTCGGGAGTGGGAGGTTCGGATTAGTGTGGATGTTAGTCGAAAGTCATTTGCAGAGCATATAGACCGGTTGGCTGATAGACAGAGATGAGGAGGAGATGTAGGGGGTGCTGCACTGTGGAGAGCTTTGTGGTGATAGAGATGAGGAGGAGATGTAGGGGGTGCTACACTGTGGAGAGCTTTGTGGTGATAGACAGAGATGAGGGGGAGATGTAGGGGGTGCTGCACTGTGGAGAGGTTTGTGGTGATAGACAGAGATGAGGGGGAGATGTAGGGGGTGCTGCACTGTGGAGAGGTTTGTGGTGATAGAGATGAGGTGGAGATGTAGGGGGTGCTGCACTGTGGAGAGATTTGTGGTGATAGAGATGAGGGAGGAGATGTAGGGGGTGCTGCACTGTGGAGAGGTTTGTGGTGATAGAGATGAGGTGGAGATGTAGGGGGTGCTGCACTGTGGAGAGCTTTGTGGTGACAGAGAGGAGGGTGGAGATGTAGGGGGTGCTACACTGTGGAGAGCTTTGTGGTGATAGACAGAGAGGAGCGTGGAGATGTAGGGGGTGCTGCACTGTGGAGAGCTTTGTAGTGATAGAGATGAGGGGAGATGTAGGGGGTGCTACACTGTGGAGAGCTTTGTGGTGATAGACAGAGAGGAGCGTGGAGATGTAGGGGGTGCTGCACTGTGGAGAGCTTTGTAGTGATAGAGATGAGGGGGAGATGTAGGGGGTGCTGCACTGTGGAGAGGTTTGTGGTGATAGAGATGAGGTGGAGATGTAGGGGGTGCTGCACTGTGGAGAGATTTGTGGTGATAGAGATGAGGGAGGAGATGTAGGGGGTGCTGCACTGTGGAGAGGTTTGTGGTGATAGAGATGAGGTGGAGATGTAGGGGGTGCTGCACTGTGGAGAGCTTTGTGGTGACAGAGAGGAGGGTGGAGATGTAGGGGGTGCTACACTGTGGAGAGCTTTGTGGTGATAGACAGAGAGGAGCGTGGAGATGTAGGGGGTGCTGCACTGTGGAGAGCTTTGTGGTGATAGAGATGAGGGTGGAGATGTAGGGGGTGCCGCACTGTGGAGAGCTTTGTGGTGATAGAGATGAGGGTGGATATGTAGGGGGGTGGTGCCGCACTGTGGAGAGCTTTGTGGGTGCGAACAAGCAGTTTGAATTGGATCTTGTGATATATGGACAGCCAGTGCAATGACTGGCACAGAGCAGACGCATCAGAGTAGCGGTTGGCCAGATAGGTGACCCTGGCTGCTGCATTATGAATGGATTGTAGAGGAGAGAGTCTAGTTAGGGGGAGACCAATTAATAGAGTTACAGTAGTCAAGGCGAGAGTGGATCATGGCCACGGTGAGGGTTTTTGTAGTTTCCATTGTGAGAAAGGGGCGGATTCTAGAGATGTTCTTGAGGTGCAAGCGGCAGGAACGGGCAAGAGATTGTATGTGGGGGGTGAAGGAGAGATCAGAGTCAAGCATAACACCTAGACAGCGGGCCTGCGGCCTAGGACTTATCGTTGTGCCACACACAGAGAGGGAGATGTCAGGTTTAGGAAGGTTGGAAGACGGAGGGAAAAGAAGAAGTTCAGTTTTGGAAAGGTTAAGTTTCAGATAGAAAGCAGATATGACATTGCAAACTGCAGTCAGGCAGTCACTGGTGTTCTGTAGTACAGCGGGGATGAGCTCAGGGGATGAGGGACTGAACCTTGAAGGACACCAACAGTGAGAGGAAGAGAAGATGTGGAGCCAGAAAATGAAACACTGGATGAGCGGCCAGAAAGATAGGAAGAGAACCAGGAAAGCACAGTGTCCTTTAGGCTGATATAATGGAGCATAGAGAGACGGAGATGGTGGTCAACAGTGTCGAAGGCGGCAGAGAGGTCAAGAAGGATAAGCACAGAGTGGTCACCATTACGTTTTGCTGTCAATAGTTCATCTGTCACTTTGACAAGGGCAGTTTCTGTTGAGTGTAAAGGGCGGAAGCCGGACTGTAAAGGATCTAGAAGAGAGTGAGTGGAGAGGTAGCGGGTGACGCGAGAGTAGACCAGGCGCTCCAAGAGTTTGGGGATGAAGTGGAGATTGGAGACTGGTCTGTAGTTGCTTGTGCAGGACGGCTCACGAGAAGGTTTTTTTAATAATGGAGAAATGATAGAGTGTTTGAGGGAGGAGGTGAAGATACCAGAAGTGAGAGCGATTGAAGATTTTAGTTAGGTCAGTGGTGACAACCGGAGAGAGGGACTGGAGTAGGTGTGAGGGAAAGGGATCAGTAGGGCAAGTGGTAGGATGAGAAGAAGAGAGAAGCCTGGAGACTTCCTCCTCTATGTCTGGGTCAAATGTGGAAAGTGAGCTTGATGGGATGTGGGGAGGGATGGGATTCACAACACTTGGTGGCTGGGAGCTGATCTCTCGGCGGACGTGTTCTATTTTCTCTGAAATATGAGGCCAGGTCATCAGCATGAAGGTCTGTAATAGGGGTCTGTACTTTGGGACTGAGGAAGGAGTGAAAGGTGTCAAAGAGCTTTTTTGGATTGTTGGATAGTGAGAAAATAAGGGTGGTGAAGTAGGTCTGTTTGGCGAGGTGAAGCGAAGAGTTGTAGGTCCTTAACATGAACTTGTAGTGGATGAAGTTTTCTGGTGTGCGGGTTTTCCTCCATAGGCATTCAGCACTCCTAGAGCATCGCTAGAGAAATCGAGTTTGGGATGTGAGCCAAGGCTGTTTTACTGGGTGTTTGGAGGTTCTGAGGGTGAGGGGTGCTACTTGGTCCAGGGTGTTTCTGAGTGTTTCATTGTAGTGGTTTACAGCCAAGTCAGGACAGGAAAGTGAGGGGATAGGGGACAGTGATTAGTGTAGAGAGTCTGTAAGTGTCTGAGAGTAAATGGCCTGTAGGTTTCTGAATGTGTGATAGGTGGGAGTGTACTAGGGTGGGCGAGGGTTTGTGAGCTTGAAGGAAAGGATGTTATGGTCAGAGAGGGGAAGAGGTGAGTTGTAAAAGTGAGAGATTGAGCAGAGGCGGATAAAGACCAGGTCAAGGGTGTTACCATCTTCATGTGTCTCAGAGGATGAGAGCTGTGAGAGGCCAAGGGAGGTGGTGAGAGATAGAAGCTGGAATGCAGATGGGGAGGAGGGGCTGTTTATCAGGATGTTAAAGTCTCCTAGGATAAGGGTTGGTAACTCTGAGGACATGAAGTGTGGCAGCCAGGCTGAAAAGTGGTCAAGGAACTGGGTGAATGAGCCTGGTGGACGGTATATGACAGCAACTCTGAGGGAGAGGGTATGGAAGAGCCTGTTGGTGTGGACCTCGAAAGATGGGAATTAAGAGTAATGGAGCTGGGTGGATGACCTGGAAAGTGCATTGTGGGGACAGGAGTAAACCGACTCCACCACCATGTCTGTTCTCAGGTCTTGGTGAATGGGAAAAGTGTAAACCCACCGTGAGAGATGGCAGCAGGGGAAGTAGGGTCAGAATCCTGAATCCAGGTCTCAGTGAGGGCTAGTAAATTAAGAGAGTTATTGAGGAAGAAGTTGTGGCTGTAAGGAAGCTTGTTACATACAGACCGTGGATTCCAGAGAGCACAATTAAAAAAGGGAAATGAGGGTGTACAACTAAAGGCCACTTTACACGCTGCGATGTCGGTACCGATATCGCTAGCGTGGGTACCCGCCCCCATCGGTTGTGCGACATGGGCAAATCGCTGCCCATGGCACACAACATCGCCCACACCCGTCACACTACTTACCTGCGTAGCGACGTCTCTGTGACCGGCGAACCGCCTCCTTTCTAAGGGGGCGGTCTGTGCGGCGTCACAGCGACATCACTAAGCGGCCGCCCAATAGAAGCGGAGGGGCGGAGATGAGCGGGACGTAACATTCCGCCCACCTCCTTCCTTCCGCATTGCGGGCGGGACGCAGGTAAGGAGAGGTTCCTCATTGCTGTGGTGTCACACGGAGCGATATGTGTCTTGCCGCACGAACGACTAACTACATCGTTACCGCAGCAGCCATGATATTCGAGAATGGACCCCCATGTCACCGATGAGCGATTTTGCACGTTTTTGCGACAATGCAAAATCGCTCATAGGTGTCAAACGCAACAACATCGCTAAAGCGACCGGATGTGCGTCACAAATTCCGTGACCCCCAACGAGATTGCTTTAGCTATGTCGTAGCGTGTAAAGCGGCCTTAATGTTAATAAGGTTAGCAGGCTTTCTATAGGAGGTGGGGGAGGGGGTAAGTAAGCATGGGTGGACCGGGATTTGGAGAGATATTGCATGAGAGAAGTAGCAGTAGAAGGAGAAAGATCAGATGGTTTTTGGGCTTGTGGCATGGCTTTTACTGCAAGACCCTGGAGCATGAACGATTGAGATTATTCAGATAGGTGAAAAGAGCCTGGGAGCTGTACATAGAAGAGGGGAGGAGAGAGGGGCTGATGTGGATGAGTGGTGATGGAGGGGGGACGGGGCGGTGAAAGCGGGAGCTGTACATAGGAGAGGGGAGGAGAGAGGGGCTGATGTGGATGAGTGGTGATGGAGGGGGGACAGGGCGGTGAATGTGGGAGCTGTACATAGGAGAGGGGAGGAGAGAGGGGCTGATGTGGATGAGTGGTGATGGAGGGGGAACGGGGCGGTGAAAGTGGACAGTAAAAGCATATAGGATGATAGAGATAGAAATAATGGTCATGGTCGACACAGAAGGTGTCAAAGATTAGTTTAACTGCCTTGACTAACTGCCATTGATATAACTGCCCAGCACTTAGCAACAATGGCAGTTTGCATAAGATGGCACGCATGCAGGCACCCTCCATCTCTCATACAGTTACATGGCAGAGTGAATGCAAGTGTGGATCAGAACCTCCTTCACAACACGCGGTTCCTTACTTGTGTCCATCACTCAATCAGCAGCAATTTTCATGCAGGACAATGCCCCCCTGTCACACAGCAAAACGGGAAAAGCAGATCCTTGGAACAGAAAACAGTGAAACAATAAATGGCCACATCCCAGAGTCCTGATCTAAACCCAATAGAAAACCACTAGAAAATACTTGGTGACAAAGTTATGGCCAAAAAACCCACAACAGTCAATGAACTGAGGGAGAGACTGGGAGAAGAGTGGACCAAAATCCCCCCAGAGCAGTGTGAGAGATTAGTGATGTCCTGTGGCCAAAGATGTGCTGGAGTCACTCACAGCGACGGCCGGTACATGTCCTACTGATTGCGACTGTTGTTACCTTCAGAAAATTTGCTTATCTTTCTCTGTGCTGCAGTTATTGCTGCTCTCTAATTATCATCATCACGTTTTGGGCAAAATAAAGGGTTTATGGTGACAAACTTTGGATCTTTTGTAAAACCCTGTTCTTGTGGCACGGTGCCCCCTTACAAAAAACCTTTACACGTTCATCAATGTAGATTACATTATTTCTGAAAAAAGCAAGTGATCAGACATTGTGCTCTAATTTTGATCTCCAGTGTATATATACTGATCAGAGGTGTAGCTAGGGGTTCAACTGGGTGTGGGGGCAAAATATATGAACTGGCCCCTAACCAGGTAACCCTGATTACAACCATGGTGGTGCATCCCATGGGTATAGTGCAACCTAGGCAGATGACTAGGCTGTTAAGCCTGCTTTACACGTTACAATGTATCGTGCGGTCGTACCCGCCCCCATTGTTTGTGCGGCACGGGCAATGTCTTGCCCGTGTCGCACAATGCTGTTACCCCCCCGTCACACGTACTTACCTTCCAAACGACCTCGCTGTGGGCGGCGAACATCCACTTCCTGGAGGGGGAGGGACGTTCGGCGTCACAGCAACGTCACACAGTGGCCGGTCAATAGAAGCGGAGGGGCGGAGATGAGCAGGACGTAAACATCCCGCCCACCTCCTTCCTTCCTCATTGCCGGCGGGACGCAGGTAAGCTGCAGTTCATCGTTCCCGGGGTGTCACACAGAGCGATGTGCGCTGTCCTGGGAACGATGAACAACTGGACGTTCAATTTTTAGAAAATGAGCGACGTGTCAACGATGAACGAGAAGGGGAGTATTTCTGCTCGTTCATAGCTGTCACACACTACGATATCACTAACGATGCCGGATGTGCGTCACTTACGACGTGACCCTGCCGACATCTCGTTAGATATATCGTAGCGTGTAAAGCCCGCTTTACTTTAACTAAATCTCTTCACAAAGACCAACACTGATATTACCGCCACATGGTGGCCATATAGTGATAGATATCAGTCTTACAGAACATGTAAGAGATTACAGCATGGTTATAGATAGTAACTTACAGCTGACGTTCTTTCTGATGGAGTCGTTCACAACTTTGTCGGCCACAGCTCGTGTGCAGAGATTACAACAAAGACTTATTTGACTTCTTGCATTTTCTGCACCATTCGCATCTATTCCCAGTTTGCACACACTCTTCATCCTACCGACACCCCAGTACTGAGCCGTTGCTGCTATATGTCCCTATTACTGCATCTGCACAATGCTCCTTTTACTGCCCCACATAATAATTCCCACCACTGTGGGGGATACTCCTTTGTATCCTCCAGATGATAAAATGGAAAATATTAATGCCCTAGAAAGTCTGCACATGTTGTCTCTAGAAAGTAATAATGCTCCATGTGCAGCTCTTGACGGCCACAATACTCTTAGGGCGGCTTTGCACATTGCAACATCGCACGTGCGATGTCGGTGGGGTCAAATCGAAAGTGACGCACATCCGGCGTAACTTTCGACATCGTTGTGTGTAAATTCTAGATGATACAATTAACGAGCGCAAAAGCGTCGTTATCGTATCATCGGTGCAGGCTCCGACTTTTTCATAATTACGCTGCCGCGACAGGTACGATGTTGTTCCTCGTTCCTGCGGCAGCGCACATCGCTGTGTATGAAGCCGCAGGAGCGAGGAACATCTCCTTACCTGCCGCCGGCGGCTATGCGGAAGGAAGGAGGTGGGCGGGATGTTTACATCCTGCTTATCTCCGCCCCTCCGCCACTATTGGCCGCCTGCCGTGTGACGTCGCTATGATGCCGCACAACCCGCCCCCTTAGGAAGGAGGCGGGACGCCGGCCACAGTGACGTCGCAGGGCAGGTGAGTGCATGTGAAGCTGGCGTAGCGATAGTTTTCGCTACGCCAGGAATCACAAGATATCGCTGCTGCGACGGGGGCGGGGACTATCGCGTGCGACATCACAGCATCGGCTTGCGATGTCGCAACGTGCAAAGCCCGCCTAAGTGCCCCTATAACAATAATGCTTCTTAATAAGTGTCCACTTAACAGCTCCTCTATACACAATAAGATGCCCCTACACCTCCCCTATACACAGTATGAAGGGCATAGCCAATACACAAATAATCATGATAAAAACAGGTTTTATTAATAAATAATTAAAAAATATAATTAAAAGTGCAAATTGCACAAAAACAGCACGACAGAAGACAAGAGTAAATGCAGAATCACACAAAGTACATGAATATCTCCACAAAAAATAAATATCATAGACAATAGAATGACCAAGGCAATATATATAAATCAGATGGTAAACAAGTCTACATGCAGCACAGGATTGCACAAAATTGATAATACAGCAAAAAGTGACAGTGAATGAATAAATATATAGAGTAAATAGTCTCACACAGTGAGTAAAGTGCAGGACTATAGTGCAAGGAATTTATATTGTAATACTATCAATGAGGTATGTAATGAGGATGAATCTAAGTGGATAAACATAGATAATGAATAACCATACACAAAATAAGATGCAGGGTTGCAATGTCAATATTAAAGTGCAATCATGTAGTGCAGAGGTCAGTATGAACAACTCATATCTAGGTGCTAGTGCACAATAGATATGATGGGAGATAGTGGCAGGGTTAATACCCAGGCATAAGATCAGACGAGAAGGAAAGGTAATGAAAAGGATTCACCTGCAGTCATGTCCCATTGCCGTGCCGATGCCAAACCAACACGTGTTTCGGCACGTGGCCTTCGTCAGGGAGGTGTGGTGTCAGACGGCAGGAAGGGGATCCATATATACTACCCCACACCAATCAGTGTGGGATCTGGGACATACCTATCGGGCGCATGCGAGCAGGCCGGACGTCACCCGGGGGCGGGGCCGATGACTTGAGCGGCCATGGAACACGTAGCTAACCACGTGACCCCGGCCGATCACATGACCGGACACGGAAGAAGAGACGCCCCAACGATGACGCGCGCAGAACGAACCAACGCATGCGCACATCCCAGTAAAGGTTCAGGTAGTAAATGACAAGATAAATTCCTTGCACTATAGTCCTGCACTTTACTCACTGTGTTAGACTATTTACTCTATTTATATATTTATTCATTCACTGTCACTTTTTGCTGTATTATCAATTTTGTACAATCCTGTGCTGCATGTGTTACGCCCTGGACTAGCCAGGTAGTCACAGGTAGGCCCTTGCATAACACCCGTCCCCTAAAAAGGTGTCATCAGCCAACCTTAAAACCCTAGTCACTTCCCTTAGGGTTTGATGGACACACCAGGGGGCGTGCCCAGGCGGTTGGACACGACCACCGAGGAGTTCACAGGTCCTGAGGCAGGACAACAAGAGAGATCAGTTTTGACAGTGAAGGAGTGAGGTTCAAGTGCAGAGGCAGACCTGGGCCCAGGTCTGCCGCGGTCTAACACCAGGAGTCTGGGTCGGAGCCCAGTCACCTCTGGCTTGGAGGCATACAGTGGCCTCAGCCTGCAGGAGTCGGGAAGGGACCGGGACAGGGTAGTGGCCCACCGGTACCGAACCGGGGAACCGACTGGATACCGGAGCACAAAGGGGGGTACTCAGACACTAAAACGAGGTCCAGAAACCTGTGGACTACGTTAATTAACTGATTGAGGTCTGGACTTTAGGTCCTTTCCCACCCAAGTCCTGACTGAAGACAACAGCCCACCGAGGGGGATAGAAAGCCACCGCATAGGCAGAGAGATCCCACGGGCCAGCGTCTGCAGGCAAACGGGCTCTCCCGACATACACAATGCCGGGGAGCAGGCTCCAGTTGCTGAAGCACAGACAGCCGAGAGCTACAGTACAAGGTGCAGGAGAAAAGCGGAGACCACCAACCCGAGTGGGGGACCAGACGCAGCCAGCTGCGGGCACCGACCACCATCATCTTGGTTTACCAGACACTCTTGTGCATCAATCATAGTGAGTACAACTATGCCCTCGGGCCGCGCACCGCCTTGCACCGTCAAGCACCGACATACCATCCCAATCGGGTCCCGGGGCCATCACCCCTACCCACGGAGGGGTTAACACCTTTGCTGCGCAACATCTCCCCCGGGCGCCTAGTAAACAGCAGCGGTGGTGTCCACATTCACCACAACCCGTGGGTGGCATCACGAACTCAACCAAAACCACGGCTCCGGCCGTAAACCTAACCCCTTCAAAGCGCCAGCCCGTTTACGAGTGAAGTGACCCCGGGTTTGGAGGCGCTCGAGCCACCCACCGACAAGCCCGGATCCGAGTGGCTCGGCTGCAGCCGAGCACGGGGCGGTGCACATCGACTCTTCTGGCGTCACGAACAGGATGCTTACCTAATCACCTACCTGGTGAAGTGCGCCTTGAAGTGGAAGTCAGCGGTGACCCGTTGAAAAATTTGAGAATCTGCCATCTTGACGCCATCTTTTGGCGCGAAGATTCCCGCCAAAGCCTTCTTCTCCGCGAAAAGAGAGCGAGAGTTGAAGCCCCGCCACCTGGGAACTCGGCCGTGCCGAAAAGCGAACAGTCGAAAAACGAAACTGATCGGCCGAAGAAGTGAGTGCCGCGAAAAGACCAAGGGGGGGGGGACCCCATGTCATGTGACCGAGAAGAAAAAGGGCAGGGACTCCAGGACTCTGCCACCCGTTTGGTTCCTGGACTCCAAGAGTGCACCATGTCCATCCCGTCTGGCAAGTCCGCAACCCCAGAGCCCGCGCCTGTAACAGTGGCGTGGGTGGAAGCCCAGGCGACGCTAATGGGCTGTCGCTTGCAAGCCCAGGTGCGGTTCCTGATGGTACGATGGGTGGCCGAGATGGAGGAGATAGCTGCGGCCGTGCGAGTGCGTGAAGTGGAGGCAAACTTTGGAGAGCGGGTAAGCGACCCACGCTCCTATGTCCCCGAGGGACCGGCCGACGCGGCTGAGGGACCCGGTCTGCCCCTGCTCTCCATGTTGCTTCCCTCACCACCCGTACCGGTTGCCGCTGCTTCCCCGCTCGGTCCGCTGCCTCCGACACCGACAGCGGAATCCGTCCCATCCGCCCGCGACGACCCGCCTGTGGAGGCAGCCCGCGGACGGCTGATTGTACGGTCTGCACTGATCCTGCTTCCCTGGAAGAGGTCCCCCCGGAAGGTGCCCGTTCCCGGTGAGAACCCGTTGGTCCCAGAAGTAGCCGTGCCCCAGCTAATCCAGGCCCCGGTAGTCCGCCCGGCTCAGATGGAAGCACCCGGTGACCAGAAGGAGGTCCAGCGGGCAAAGCTGGCCGCTCCCACAAACCAAATCTTAAATCAATTCCATTTATTTTTCAAAATTTGCATAGAAAAAAACTGTCCTTATGAGCATAAAAATTTACATAGAAAAAACTGTCCTTATGAGCAAAACTTTTCGACCATATCCGGTCTTGCTCAATCAGGACTTATCTGTGCATGAACAGGAAAGCAAAAGTAAAGCCCGCTTTACACGCTGTAATGTATCTTACAATGTGTCGGCGGGGTCACGTCGTAAGTGACGCACATCCGGCATCGTAAGGTACATTGCAGTGTGTAACAGCTACGTGCGATTGCGATTGAACGGTAAAGCATTCATCGTACGCACGTCGTTCATTCCTCATGAATTGAACGTCAGATTGTTCATCGTACCAGGAGTAGCACACATCGCAGTGTGTGACACTCCAGGAACGATGAACAGATCTTACCTGCGTCCTGCTGCTCCCGGCCGGTAATGCGGAAGGAAGAAGGTGGGCGGGATGTTTACGTACCGCTCAGCTCCGCCCCTCCGCATCTATTGGCTGGCTGCCGCGAGACGTCGCTGTGATGCCGAAAGTCCCTCCCACTCCAGGAAGTGGACGTTCGCCGCCCACAGCGAGGTCGTATGGACGGGTAAGAACGTGTGACGGGGGGTTACTCGTATGTGCGGCACATTCAACAAATCGAACGTGTCGCACATACGATGGGGGCGGTTACGATCGCATACGATATCGTATACGAAATCGTAACATGTAAAGCAGGCTTTAGTGACAAAAAAATGATGATTTACAGACATCTTCAATACATGTCATGAAGATTTTATAAAAAAGAATTTTGATATCACATAAAGGAGGAGTACTCAATAAAAGGTGAACACTGTGACGTATACAGTGCGGAGGTCTATTGGATACAAAGATCCCTGGTATAACCAGGCCGAAAAGTATCCTTGGAACGAGGTAATTGTACGTGCTGGTAAATGTGTAATGCAGGAACATAAAGGTAGAGAGTAAAGGGTGTAATTTTCACCTATCATCATTCTGATGACATTTGTTTTGACTTTTTCTCTTTTATGATATGATAGGTGTAAATTACACCCTTTACTCTCACTACCTTTATGTTCCTGCATCAATTGTGCCGCATGTCTGAGTACATATTCATCAGTACGCCCTGCACTAAGGTAATTGTGCACTAGCAACACATTTACCAGCACGTACAATTACCTCGTTCCAAGGATACTTTTCGGCCTGGTTATACCAGGGATCTTTGTATCCAATAGACCTCCGCACTGTATACCTCACAGTGTTCACCTTTTATTGAGTACTCCTCCTTTATGTGATATCAAAATTCTTTCTTATAAAATCTTCATGACATGTATTGAAGATGTCTGTAAATCATCATTTTTTTGTCACTAACTTTTGCTTTCCTGTTCATGCACAGATAAGTCCTGATTGAGGAAGACCGGATACGGTCGAAACGTTTTGCTCATAAGGACAGTTTTTTCTATGCAAATTTGGATGCTCATAAAGACAGTTTTTTTCTATGCAAATTTTGAAAAATAAATGGAATTGATGTAAGATTTTTTTCTGAGTGTTATCTTTATTGGGGGTAGTGTGGGTCCTACGCAGGGTCCTACCCACTTTATAGTTCTTTTTTTGACCCTTGCTCCCAACCCCGTTTTTTCCTGTGGGCAATCACCAGACACAGTTATCAAGTTTTTTCCTATTGTATCCATTATTGAAACGCATTTATGTCACAGTCACATTTTTCTACTTTCTCATATAATGATGAGGAGACCAATAATATCGTATCCAGAGTAACATCTTCAAGCAGCTTTTTAAGTATTCCATCCGATGAACTCCGCAAAAGGGACCTAGAAAAAGAGTTACGCTGCCCTCGAGCTCCACTCTATTACATTAGCTGAGTACCACCGCACTAAAAGAATTCCCAGAGGACTGAGAGTCCAACTCAGACCAACTCTTTTTTCAGACAATGCTGAATTTTGCGATCGCTTTGAAGCGATAATAAATAAATGCTCTATGGACATCATCACACTAACCATAGATTTTTTACAGAAAGAAATCAGCTAAGCTGCCGACGGTATCAGGGTAGCAGAGGATCAACTAAAACAGACCCTATCTGCTGCAGACCTCTCTCAACTCAAGAAAAAAACGGACGACGCCCTAACAGAATACCGGAGGGACCTAGTAAAGAGAAAGAGAAATAAATTCCTGAGGGACCAGGAGGATTACTCCAGGGGCACCATTTATAGATGGCGTGTTGGCGACTCTTACAACAACAGACGACCCACTGGGTACAGCGGCTACTCGTCATCCGACAATTCGGAGACCGACGCCAGGCCCCAGCGCTAAGCACCTCCCTCTTCTTTTTTAGGACCACGCCGACCACAGTCAAGAAGAAGACAAGGAGGGGGCGGAGAGCCAAACCGCCATCTACGGGGGGACAGAGTCTAGACCAGATCCCAGGTAATTCCAACTTGGTGTACAACATCTCGTCATATGCCCTCTCACCATCCGAGTACATAGTGCTGCAGAAAAGTCTTACTTTCTGCCCTACGCCTGCCTATGATACTTTCTTAGTAGAACAAGAACTCCAGCGTTTATTTCGGTCCATCCGTATTAAAGCACACGTCGCAAGTAGCGATGCCGTCAACCCCATGAACGCCATCTCTACTTTACAGGACGATAGGCTCTGTTTTTCCTTGAAGGAATTGAACCTGACAGTTCCTAGTAATTTCGTACCACCTAGACATCACCATCCAGTTGAAACGTATGTGGACTTAGTGTCCAATGATATCACTAATATGAACAAAAAAATTACTGCAGGCAATTTTCATATCAAGCGCAACTTGTCCGTTGACGAGAGTAGAGCGATAACCAGTCTCAAAAACAACGACTCTATAGTCATAAAACCAGCTAACAAGAGAGCGGCGATAGTGATCTTAGACAAACAATATTACGTAACAGAGATTCTTAGCCAATTAAATAACAGGGACACATACGAACCTATTGACCAAGATCCAACTCCACAAATAGCAACACTAATTAAACAGGTTACTGGGAAATATGTGGATCTCGGTGTTATCGACCAAAAATTATCGGTTTTCCTGAACAATCCTTACCCCGTCATTCCAGTATTCTATACCCTCCCCAAAGTCCACAAAAACCTCACACACCCTCCGGGCAGACCCATTGTAGCTTCCACGAATTTGGTATTATCTCCACTCACTAGAACAGTGGAAAAAATTATTTCCCCCTTCATTCCTTTGACACCATCTTTTATTAAGGACACCTCGCATTTCCTAGAAATTATTACAGAATTACACCATGTTCCTGCGACCGCCATACTAGTAAGTCTTGATGCAAACAGCCTGTATACCAGCATCAGTCATGAGGAAGGTATACAGGCTGTTGAGTGGTTCCTAGACTATTACATCAGTCTGCCCACCACTAACAGGGAATTCTGTACGGATCTGTTACACATCATATTGGAAAAGAATTATTTTCTTTTCCAAGACCAGTATTTCTTTCAATGTAGGGGGACCGCCATGGGCTCTAACATGGCGCCCCCCTACGCAAATATTTTCATGACTCACTTCGAGGAAAAATGTATTCACACCCATCCCCTGATCATCAAGCATGCCCTGTTGTGGCGTCGCTATATTGATGATGTTTTTTTGATATGGGAGGGGAGTCAGGACTCATTGATGGAATTCTTTACCGATATTAACCTATATGTGGACGGTTTGTCGTTTACTAAGCATCAGGATATCCATCAGATCAATTTTTTGGACTGCTTAGTCATCAAACAAGCAGACGGGACACTAATCACGACATCTATTCTAATCCAACAGACAGAAATAGCTTACTATTATATAGTAGCAACCATCCCATACACATGAAGAAGACGTTACTACTATCCCAACACCTGAGAGTGGATCGCTTAGCCTCCCATGAGGACACGAGAACTCTGCGTCATCAAGAGATGAGAACTAAATTTCTAGAAAGGGGATACCCTGCCACAGTGGCTACTAATACACAACATAAACACGTGGGACCCAGACACACGAAAGAACAAATTCCTTTCGTTAATACATATCACCCCTTCTCCCCAATGTTGAAACGTATAATCCTTCAACATTGGCCCCTTCTGACCACCGCCTACCCACATGTCAGTCACTGTAAAATAATGATAGCGCAATGAGGAGCACCCGTGGATAATTTTCTTTAGATAAAGGTTTAAAACTGCTCACCTGATTTGGTTGTGCGCCCTCGCACAACCTCGGTGGTGAGTATGTAATTCCTCTGGAGGATGAGTGACTGAGTTAACTTGACACTATCCGATATTTAGCTGGGTGGATCTGGACAGTTTACCGCTGATGTCTCCTGGTTCACCGACTCCTTGATTCCTGGAGTTCAGATCGGCTCTGCGTCCTCCTGCTGGGTTGATCAAATTGAACTATTAGGATCTATTACTCGCAGCAGCTCTTGCCGGATTCCCTTGCGGGAGAAGACAATGAAGGTAAATGAAAATGACCGGTCTTTGAGCGCTAATAGTAGATCTAAATCTGCGATTTTTTGTAGATAATAAGGCTTTATTGTTAAAATAAAGCTCTTGTTTTCACTTCACAACGCGTTTCAGCAAGATCCACTTGACACCTGAGGAAAGCAAGTGGATCTTGCTGAAACGCGTTGTGAAGTGAAAACAAGAGCTTTATTTTAACAATAAAGCCTTATTATCTATAAAAAAAATCGCAGATTTAGATCTATTATTAGCGCTCAAAGACCGGTCATTTTCATTGACCTTCATTACCCACATATCAGGGAATTCAAGAATTCCCCATTATTTTGTTTCAAGTGGTCTAACAACTTGAAGAACCATTTGGTTCGTGCGGATGTCGGGTCTAATCTACATAAGTCACGTCAAACCTTCCTACAAACTCAACAACTTGGCACATTCCCTTGTCTGGGATGTGCCCAGTGTTCAAACGTCATAAAAGGTGCCACATTTTCCCATCCACGAACAGGAAAGACCTTCTGGATACGGGGTTTTTTCACTTGCAACAGCACATATGTGGTATACCTCATAAAATGCCCTTGTGGTCACGGGTATGTTGGAAAGACCACCCAACATATCCGAGACCGCATAAACAAGCACAAGTCCGATATCCGCTGTGGAAGAGTCTTACTACCAATTCCTCAGCATTTCATATCAAAAGGACACACGATTTCGCAATTACGTTATAAGGTTATTGACCACATAGACATAATCCACAGAGGGGGTAACAGGATCAAGCGATTGTGGGAAGTAGAGGCCAAGTGGATCCACACACTTAATACTATGGTGCCCAATATGGGTTAAATCGAAAATACGAGTCTGGGCTTTACTAAGCAACATGCACTACCTCACTACATAATATCAGCAAAACATATTAGAACCGCGGACCCGCTTGTCAGTGGACTGTTGCTCTTTATAAGCCTATTCATGTTATTGCACTATTCCTCTGCCACCCTGCCCTGACAGGACTGGTATAGTTAGGCTATGTGCGCACGTTGCGTTCTATTACGCAGCGTTTAAATCACTGCATGTGCGTCTCAGAACGCAGCTGAAAAGCTGCATTCTGAGACACATTGTGACTGCAGAATTCCTGCTGAATTCATACCGTTCTGGATGCTTCCAGAACGCACATTTTTGACAGTGCGGTCCCACTCGGCTCTGGTGTATCCCCATAGACTTGTAGCAGAGCCGACCGCACTGTCAAAAAGAGCATGGCTGGCTGCGGGACAGTGCCGCGCGATCAGAATGAACTCGGATGAACTTCACCCAACTTCATTGTGATCGCGCGGCTGTGTACGTGTGCCACGGCTTGATTTGCGATCACAGGTGAAGCACTCACCGGTGACCGCAAATCCCCTGAGTGACTGCAGTGAATCGCGCGATCACAAGTGCTGTCACTCAGGTTACCCACGGCCGGCTGAAGTCCTCCACCCCGAGACCTGTGGCCGCGGGTAACCTGAGTGATGTCTCCGCTGACAGCACGGCTCACCTCAGTTGCTGCATGGAGCTGATAGAGAGCGGACGTGTTCTATGGCCGCTCCTGTCCGCTTCATGTAGCAGTGCTGGATGCGTCGCGGGATCTCGTGAGGATTACATCGGACCTGGAGGGGTATTTGGAGATTTTAAAAAACTGGTGAAAGAGGGTGTGTTTTTTTGTCTTTTATTTCAAATAAAGGATTTTTAGGGTGTTTGTGTTTATTTACTTTCACTTACAGGTTAATCATTGGGGGTGTCTCAAAGACGCCTGCAATGATTAACGTAAGACTTAGTGGCAGCTATCAGCTGCCATTAACTCCTTATTACCCAGATTGCCACCGCACCAGGGCAATTCTGGATGAGCCGGGTAGAGTCCCGCATATAATCGATGTGGCAATTCCGGGCAGCTGCTGGCTGATATTTTTAGGCTGGGGGGTTGCCCATAACGTGGGGCTCCCCATCCTGAGAATACCAGCCTTCAGCCGTGTGGCTTTATCTTGGCTGCTATCAAAATTGGGGGGAACCGCATGCCGTTTTTTTTTATTTATTTATTTATTTTACTGCACTACATAGACCCACCCACCGACGGCTGTGATTGGTTCAAGTGAGACATCTGTCACTTAGTGTGGGGTCGTGTTTGACTACAACCAATCATAGGCGCCAGTGGGCGGGGGAAGCAGGGAATACGAGATTGAATAATAAGCGGCCGTCATTTTCAAAAGCAGGAGAAGCCGCCGGAGCAGTGGGACAGCCGTGCAGCGCCGCGCCGGTGTTCGGTATGGGAGAGGGGGGGAGAGGGATAGACTGACAGAGAGAGAGAGAGAGACCGACAGGGAGACAGAGAGACTGACAGACAGACAAAGAGAGAGACCGACATTGCAACCAAAATGCACAAAATAAGTGACATGTTGCTTTTTAGAACGCAGCGTCTTGGCAGCAGCTGAAACGCTGCGTTCTAAAACGCAACGTGGGGATGGAATTTGCACAATCTTCATAGATTGTGCTGGGGACGCAGGATGCATGCAGTTATGCTGCGGTGCAGATCGCAGCGTAACTGCATGAAAATACAGGGTGACCGCAAAAAATCGATATCGGAAATTTGTCCGTCTGAACCCCACAAAACGATTCCCCTTTCCAGATATTGAGATAGCCAAAATTTGAGCTCGATCAAACGACGTTAACCCGTGCCGCTCGTCGCTCAAAGTTTGAAAAAATCCAAATTTTTGGCCAAAAAGCTGAGATATGGAGCCATAACTCCAGAACGGTAAATAATAAAAACACGCTTAATATCTCAAAAGAAAGCTAATGTTGTTCTTCAAAATTTATATTTCATACATAATTGTTGTTATTTTAAGTCAAACTGAGTTACAACAGCTTTTAGCCCCAAGAACGTGACCTGGTACCACTAGAAGCAGACTTTGTATATTTTGTTATTAAGTGATACATTTTGGGGGTTTTTTGGTATATTTTTTAGTTTAAAGTAGAAATATAACAAAAAAACAAGTAATACTGATAAGTCTAATGACATTTTTTATTTTAAAATATAAAAATGAGGTATATAATACATACAAAACAGACACAGAAAAGATCCAGACGTAGCACCTACATGAGCTGATAATGTTCCATAGTCATCTATTCTAGAGCTTTTGTTAGTTTTTGAAAGGTCAGAATCTAATGCTCGGCATTTTCTTACGACTTGCAGGACATATTGCTTTTGTTCTTCATCTTTTGTCAGAAGGTCGTTAAAGTCGGTTATTAATTTAACCCCGCGCTCAGCCATATCATTAACTACTTTTAATGTTTTGACAATTTTCAATCCTTCTTGGAAGTCATTATTTTGAGGCTGGGTGTTTGGATTTTGTCTTAGGAAATCTGTTTTTATATTAAATCGGTCAAAGAATGTAAATGTTTCTTTGGTCAGTAAATTTACCAATCCTCCATCCTCCATCAACTAGCTCTTTTAATTTTTCTTTCCTAACTTTTGGATTTCCAGCCCTCGTGTGCTCTGATGGTTCATCTGTGCTACTGAGCAATTTATTAGCCATTAACTACTTTTCATCGTCTGTAATGGTGGGATCAAAAACGATAATCCCACAACTCTGCATTCAAATACCACAAATGGTTGGAAAATGTGGTCAGGGCTATTTCTGCAATGTCGTTGTCACATTCTTTATAGTCTAACAGACTATGCAAAATACCGAAATCTTGCTTTGGCGCAAGATGAGCTTTTGGAGCATTGAACCGAGCTTTACAATAAATTGTAACTAGGAAAACAGAAATGGCACGCACAGAACTTTCTTCTTCTTTAGACATCTTAAATTGACGATGAAAAATGAACATTTTTAAGCAGTAAATAGCCTTTTCCATCCACCTAGCGTGATGAATGGCTCCTGGAGTTCTAAAACCCACAACATTGCCGTCTAGTGATCAAACAAATACGAGAACCAACTGCAACAGCTCCTTGTAGTCATCTCTGGGGCGGCTCTCAGTTAATTTGGTGTCAAATTCAGCAGTAACATTTGCAATTACTTCTGGAGTTAGCTGCTTTTGTATTAGATTGTCACTGATACCAGTGTATTTTCCTTTGTCTATCTTGTGCCACGCAGTGAGGAATCTTTTGAAAATGTCTGGATGAGGTCCAGTGGTTGATCCAATTTTTGTGTCGAATACGCATCTTAACACAATTTCCAAGATATGGTGACGGCAAGCTAGGTGTAACAATTCTCTTCCTAACATTTGCTCCAATAGGACGCATGCTCCTTTGATATTAAGGAATAACGTTTGGAACTCCATTCTATGTCTGAACTGGGTGCAAAAAACCTAAAAAACATCACTATGGGGAGATAAGGTATGCACACCAGTGACTATGGAAGGGGAATACATGGAATAGCAGAAACTGCTGTGTGAATACTGACATGAAAAATTCAATAGCTATTTGTAAGAATGAAATGTGAAAAATGGAACCTGCATTACTGCCATGAATATATGAATAAAGAGAAATTTAGCTACTGAATTGATCAATGCAGAAGAGCCCCAACACTACGCCAAAGTATTTCTCTACGTTGGGGTCCCTAGCTTGTGTGTGTCCTCTCATGCAGTTAAAAAACTTACCGTGTATGGGACGCTGAGACCCAGGCTATATATGCGTATAATGTGGATTGGCAATAGGTGTGTATGGGGAGGGTTCACAAACGAAAAACTACTAACATTAAGGAATAACGTTTGGAACTCCATTCTATGTCTGAACTCAGACATAGAATGGAGTTCCAAACGTTATTCCTTAATGTTAGTAGTTTTTCGTTTGTGAACCCTCCCCATACACACCTATTGCCAATCCACATTATACGCATATATAGCCTGGGTCTCAGCGTCCCATACACGGTAAGTTTTTTAACTGCATGAGAGGACACACACAAGCTAGGGACCCCAACGTAGAGAAATACTTTGGCGTAGTGTTGGGGCTCTTCTGCATTGATCAATTCAGTAGCTAAATTTCTCTTTATTCATATATTCATGGCAGTAATGCAGGTTCCATTTTTCACATTTCATTCTTACAAATAGCTATTGAATTTTTCATGTCAGTATTCACACAGCAGTTTCTGCTATTCCATGTATTCCCCTTCCATAGTCACTGGTGTGCATACCTTATCTCCCCATAGTGATGTTTTTTAGGTTTTTTGCACCCAGTTCAGACATAGAATGGAGTTCCAAACGTTATTCCTTAATGTTAGTAGTTTTTCGTTTGTGAACCCTCCCCATACACACCTATTGCCAATCCACATTATACGCATATATAGCCTGGGTCTCAGCGTCCCATACACGGTAAGTTTTTTAACTGCATGAGAGGACACACACAAGCTAGGGACCCCAACGTAGAGAAATACTTTGGCGTAGTGTTGGGGCTCTTCTGCATTGATCAATTCAGTAGCTAAATTTCTCTTTATTCATATATTCATGGCAGTAATGCAGGTTCCATTTTTCACATTTCATTCTTACAAATAGCTATTGAATTTTTCATGTCAGCATGCTCCTTTGAGTCTTCCCGTGTTCGATGCTGCAGTATCGAAGCACATCGCCTTGACGGTGTTGGGAAGACCCCATTCCTGTAGGCATTCATATACGGCTACGGCTTGCTCCTCTCCAGAGCTGCTTGCTGTTACAGGAACTCCCAGCAGCTGTTCCTTTTCGCCATATGAAATAGCAATAGCTATTCGCTCACATTGCTCATGTTTTAAAACACCCGGTAAAAGTTTACCGTCCCAATGGACAACCACGGGCTCTTTTTCAGGAATGTTTACTTTATCTAAAAAAATTTTAGTATATTGTTTTCTGAACATTTGCCTTCTAGAATGTAATAAAGTTTTCGAGACTTTGTACTCAAGAGGGTCAAGGTTTAGTGCTTCTAGAGTAGCTATTAAAATTCTCGTGGCATTTCTGTCGGATACCTTACATCGATCTAACACAATGGATAATTTCATGTTTAAAATCTCTTTAACGTCCCTTGAAAAATGAAACTTTCATCCTCTTGCTCTCAGATGGTCCTGGATCTTCTGCAGCTTCTTCAGGGATGTCCATTTCCTCCAAGCTCTCAAGTTCCTGGTAGATGCTGTCCTCTTCAGTATCTTCTTCTTTTCCTTCTTCGAGCTTGTCTTCATCATCCATCTCTAAGAAGCAACAAAAGAAAGAGAAAAAAAAGACTATAAAAACTTGTCGTTTTAGCAGAATAGTAATAAGATATAGGTACTAAATTACCTACTTCTAATTATCAATAGGTATTATTTTAAGAATATAAACTCAATCATAAAGATGCCAAATGATGCTCTCATGTACAATTTTCTTTCAATTATAATGAAACTATTTACTTATTTGTTTATCTATTTTTTAGAATAATAATAAGAAAATAAACTCACCAATATCAAAAGTTTCTTCTTGGATTTGTCGATTCATTTTTGCAAGTTCCTTTTGCGCCTTGATTTCTTCAGCTCAAGACAACTTGAGATCCACTGCAGCCATGGCATCTGGGGGGCCTTCTGCCTCTGTTTCACGAGAAACGCCTTATCTTCTTCCGATTTCATCAGAGCCAAGGCATCTTGTTGAACAATATCAAAGAGATCATTCAACTTTTCAACAAACTGTTTAAATTTGTTCTTGGCCATTTCCGATGTTTTCTTCCGGTCTTTTTGAAGACTTCTCCACTCGGCGTGAAGTTTTTCCAGCTTAGTAATTGCATCTTGCTCATGTTTAGTCGGGATTTGAGCTTTCCCCCAAAAAATGAACACTTCTCGTATGGTCAGTTTTGCTGATTCTCTTACAGTTAATTTCACAGTACGTAAATTATAAAATAAAGCACATAAGACTTGACGATTTGAGGGTAGTTTACAACCGGTGATCTGGTGAATGGGATAGCCCACAACAAATATTTTATCCTTGTTCCGGCTTTGTACACCTGTTGTGAATGTCATTTCAGAGTCCAATAGTTAAATAACAGTTAACTAGAAAATCGAAACAAAATATATTACAAACTTTAAATTCAATAAAATATTTTCAAATATCTTTTAAAATAATACTATAATAGCTATAAAAACAATAACACACACACTTGGAAAATTTAAAAAAAAACTTTAAAATATCTTCACTGGATAATTGTTCGATCTAACCAGCTGAAAGGCACTTTAGAAACTAAACTGAATAAATAAAAGGTCGGTTGTACTCTGAAGTAAAATCACCATCCCTAAAATAGAAATTACATGCACCCTGTGTGGAACATATACATTTTGAAGAACAACATTAGCTTTCTTTTGAGATATTAAGCGTGTTTTTATTATTTACCGTTCTGGAGTTATGGCTCCATATGTCAGCTTTTTGCCCAAAAATTTGGATTTTTTCAAACTTTGAGCAACAAGCGGCAGGGGTTAACGTCGTTTGATCGAGCTCAAATTTTGGCTATCTCAATATCTGGAAAGGGGAATCGTTTTGTGGGGTCCAGACAAACAAGATTCCGACATTCCCCCCCCCCCCCCCTATGAGATCCGGTCACCCTAGTGCGCACAGAGCCTCACTGTGATAACATTTTCATGGAATATTGATTTTATTAGTTGCTATTTTTCACCTGACTCTGCTGGTCTGCTTTTACCTTACAGGCAGGCATCAGTACAGATTTATAATTGTACAAGAATTCTGATTGTCATTGTTATCATCTATTGTATTCACTCTATGATTACTTAAATGGTAACGCATTTCTTTCTCTCGTTTCAGAATTACTGAGTGCGCACCTATTTATGCACTTCTATTTCCCTGGGACTCACGGAGCAATTGCGATCACACTATTCTCTCACCGCTGTTAGTATAACTAAAGGAACGCCCCTTCTAGTACAAGTCACCCCCGTGTCCTGCAATAGCACCGTATATTACAGTAATCTTGGTTACACCAGCCATCACGTTACATTGGCAGCTAATGCTCCATTTCTAGCATACACACGCCATTTCCAGTTTGTCATATTACAGCCCCTGTATCCATGGTAACGAAAACCGGAAGTGACGTTACGCTATGGTAACAAGCACTGTGCTGGTGGCCATGTGACCCCTGCACTCAGCATCACATGCGTTCCACCTTGGCACTTCTTGATTGAGGGAGGGCAGTACTTCTCTGACCAGACACGGCATATAAACCCCCACTGCAGCAGCTGTACACCCGGCAGTCCCCAGGAACCCATTCCTTTGCACACAGCACGTTATGGTGAGTACTCCTTGAAATGCAGCACAATGAGTGCATATCAGTCCCTTATGACACCTGTCTTACTGTTTTTGATATAGCCTTATGCCCGTTGGGACCGCTTTCCCATAACCAGAAGGGATATTGATTTCAGGTATGCATTTGTCTGTCCCATCTGGAGCTTATATTACTGAGCGTTTAGTTATTCCTTGCCTTGTGTCTATATAGGAGCACTGGAGCCATATACCTGTAGGGCTCACATCCCTGACATAGCTACCACTTTTAGTCTGGGTACTTATGGATGCCTGACAATCACGGCTGTGAATTAATCGCGCTGGTATGTAAATTAACTCTGAATATGTACCTGGTTAATCACCTATGAGTGAATTTATACTGGCTCTCTTTGTTCTGTTTGTGATTATTTAATCTTGAACCCTGACTCCATGTTTTACGGCACTAGGCTACCTCAAAATATCCGCTACAGTACCTTACCCTGACCTGAATGGTACGTTATGCTATTTTTCCCACATTTTGTCGATCATGTGACAGATAGCACTATCCATATTTGTATTCATTGGATCACTGGTATCTCATGATCCCATATGTCCCTACAGGACTTAAACTAGTGGAATCCCCTGATGGTGACACCCGTTCTGACTACTCTTTCCTTATGGCAGTAAGTCATTGTGTTTCCTTATGACATTATATAGGGGCATTAGGTGGATCCCCTAGTTCTGTATTTTTTGTAGCTGAGGGTGACTGACCATTATATTATCCTCTTTGATGTGTTAGGTGGAATGACGCCTTAATTTACATACCCTGTACTCCTGTAACGATTATACTGCATCCCCATAGCCAGGGGTGAAATTGACCTCAGGAACATTGGAGCCATATACCAGTAAGACTTTTATACTTTATACATCTACTACACTCTCTCATGGATGTTTTATGACATTATGGCTATGAATTATTGATACTCGTTACCTGACTCACCTCTCGATCTGGTGCTCTCATAGCACTAGGCCCCAATTGGATACATGACACCACTTAAGTGTGATAAAGACCAAATAAGTTGAAGTTCATTCTGATGACATTGGCTTTGACTTTTTCTCTTTTATGATATGATAGGTGGAAATTACACCCTTTACTCACTACCTTTATGTTCCTGCATCAATTGTGCCGCATGTGTCGCGGGCGGGGAGGAGGGTGTCACACATGTCTGAGTACATATCCGTCAGTACGCCCTGCACTAAGGTAATTGATCTACTCCCACACTAGCAACACATTTACCAGCACGTACAATTACCTCGTTCCAAGGATACTTTTCTGCCTGGTTATACCAGGGATCTTTGTATCCAATAGACCTCCGCACTGTATACCTCACAGTGTTCACCTTTTATTGAGTACTCCTCCTTTATGTGATATCAAAATTCTTTCTTATAAAATCTTCATGACATGTATTGAAGATGTCTGTAAATCATCATTTTTTGTCACTAACTTTTGCTTTCCTGTTCATGCACAGATAAGTCCTGATTGAAGAAGACCGGATACGGTCGAAACGTTTTGCTCATAAGGACAGTTTTTTCTATGCAAATTTTGAAAAATAAATGGAATTGATTTAAGATTTTTTTCTGAGTGTTATCTTTATTGGGGGTAGTGTGCCGGAGTTCTCCTTTTATAAGTGATACTTTTTCTCCAGAGCACCTAGTAGGTGACGCAGGGTCCTATCCACGTTATAGCTCCCACAAACCAGGCCTCGGCTGAGGCGTAGCAGGGTTGCCGCTGCAAGGCAGCACAGCAGGCCATGTCACACCGGAGTTCCCCAGTGCATAAGGTGCCGGTCGTAGTCGGCATGGGGATGCTCCGTATTAGGAGCAGCAGCAGGGCCAGCTGGGCCGGGAGATTGAGACCAAGTCTGCCAGTTTGATCCCCGCCGAGGATGGGGGTTCATCTTCGAGCCCGGCCTGGCGGCAGAAGTGTTTGGGTCCCGCAGGGACGTGTACCCACACCTGCCTGTTGGTCACCCGGACCGTGACCTGGAGCCCGGTGAGTTCATCACGTACACGCGGCATTGCGGGGAGAGGGGCTGGTTCGCCCTTGATGTAAAGAGGAGGGTGAGCCGCAGCGTCCCGAGGCGCCCCCAGTCCCCTCCCCCGCCATATGAGTCAGAAGAATACGAGTAAAAGATAGTGGTTCCCGGCTACCATGTTTCCGTCCCCGTTGGGACTTTTGATTGACATCCCTGTTTTATCCCCCATTTAAATAAAGACAAGGCCAAGAACTTGCAGGCCACCCAATAACGTTTGGGCTTTGTAAATAGCCCCTTGGACCACCCTTTCACGTCTGCAGTCTCCGGAGAGGCTGGTTGGAGAAAGGGCCTGCGGCAGAGTAGGCCGGGGTCCCGTCACCATGGCAACCGGTGACTACCCTCCGGGGCTAGGGGTCCCCTGGACGTGGGGCCTCTGAGACACTGCCGGGTATGGAACTTTGTACCCGGCCCGTTGTGGGCAATACCAGGACCTGAACCCGTTTCCTGGACTGGGGAAAAGGGGTGCTGACCTGTTCTTAAAGGCAGCATCAAGGTGCAGGTTTGCTCGGGTGGGCAAATGAAAAGACCCGGTCCCGTCCCATTCCCGTGTAATAAAAATGTTTTTATATGTTTACAATGTTAAGGCAAAATGCCTTCTGTAAGGGACGATTCTTAAGTCTGCTTAAAAATGTAAAAAGTTATTATCTTTGTACATGTTTTCCTTTTTATCTTTTTCAGTTAAAAAATAAACCGGTGGTGGTCAGACAGCCTGCGGACGGTCTGTATTAAACCAAGGGGGAATGTGACGCCCTGGACTAGCCAGGTAGTCACAGGTAGGCCCTTGCATAACACCCGTCCCCTAAAAAGGTGTCATCAGCCAACCTTAAAACCCTAGTCACCTCCCTCAGGGTTTGATGGACACACCAGGGGGCGTGCCCAGGCGGTTGGACACACCCACCGAGGAGTTCACAGGTCCTGAGGCAGGACAACAAGAGAGATCAGTTTTGACAGTGAAGGAATGAGGTTCAAGTGCAGAGGCAGACCTGTGCCCAGGTCTGCCGCGGTCTAACACCAGGTGTCTGGGTCGGAGCCCAGTCACCTCTGGCTTGGAGGCATACGGTGGCCTCAGCCTGCAGGAGCCGGGAAGACGGCTCGGTGGAACCGTAAGGGACCGGGACAGGGTAGTGCCCCGTCGGTACCGAACCGGGGAACCAACTGGAAACCGGAGCACAAAGGGGGGTACTCAGACCCTGAAACGAGGTCCAGAAACCAGTGGACCACGTTAATTAACGGATAGAGGTCTGGACTTTAGGTCCTTTCCCACCCAAGTCCCGACTGAAGACAACAGCCCACTGAGGGGGATAGAAAGCCACCGGATAGGCAGAGAGATCCCACGGGCCAGCATCTGCGGGCAAACGGGCTCTCCCGACATACACAACCCGGGGAGCGGGCTCCCGTTGCTGAAGCACAGGCAGCCCAGAGCTACAGTACAAGGTGCAGGAGAAAGGCGGAGACCACAAACCCAAGTGGTGGACCAGACGCAGCCGGCTGCGGGCACCGACCACCATCATCTTGGTTTACCAGACACTCTTGTGCATCAATCATAGCAAGTACAACTGTGGCCTTGGGCTGCGCACCGCCCTGCACCGTCAAGCACCGACATACCATCCCAATCGGGTCCCGGGGCCATCACCCCTACCCACGGAGGGGTTAACACCTTTGCTGCGCAACATCTCCCCCGGGCGCCTAGTTAACAGCAGCGGTGGTGTCCACATTCACCACAACCCGTGGGTGGCATCACGAACTTAACCAAAACCACGGCTCCGGCCGTAAACCTAACCCCTTCAAAGCGCCAGCCCCTTTCAGAGCGAAGTGACCCCGGGTTCGGAGGCGCTCGAGCCACCCACCGACGAGCCCGGATCCGAGCGGCTCGGCTGCAGCCGAGCACGGGGCGGTACACATCGACTCTTCTGGCGTCACGAACAGGATGCTTACCTAATCACCTACCTGGTGAAGTGCGCCTTGAAGTGGAAGTCAGCGGTGACCGGTTGAAAAATTTGAGAATCCGCCATCTTGACGCCATCTTTTGGCACGAAGATTCTCGCCAAAGCCTTCTTCCCCGCGAAAAGAGAGCGAGAGTTGAAGCCTCACCACCTGGGAACTCGGCCATGCCGAAAAGCGAGCAGTCAAAAAACGAAACTGATCGGCTATAGAAGCGAGTGCCGCGAAAAGACCAAGGGGGATGGGTGAAGACCATGTGTCATGTGATCGAGAAGATAAAGGGCAGGGACTCCAGGACACCAAAACCACGGCTCCGGCCGTAAACCTAACCCCTTCAAAGCGCCAGCCCCTTTCAGAGCGAAGTGACCCCGGGTCCGGAGGCGCTCGAGCCACCCACCGACGAGCCCGGATCCAAGTGGCTCGGCTACTGCTGAGTGCGGGGAGGTACACATGTATACTTGTTTACCATCTGATTTATATATACATTCTATTGTCTATGATATTTATTTATTTTTTGTGGAGATATTCATGTACTTTTTGTGAATCTGCATTTACTCTTGTCTTTTGTCGTGCTGTTTTCGTGCAATTTGCACTTTTAATTATATTTTTTAATTATTCATTAATAAAACCTGTTTTTATCATGATTATTTGTGTATTGGCTATACGTTTATAGGGTTACTTGGTTCTTTTTTATAGCCTATCCATTTATATTGTATGGGGGTGTGATGATACATTGTTACCATCAGACACTGTGCTTTCCCCCTTTGTGTGACATAGTCTGGTAAACAGTATGAAGGGCTGATCGCTCTCCTGTATGCAGCATGATGGTCCCACAGTTCCTTTATACACAGTATGATGGGCCCAGATCTTCTCTATTATGATGCCCCTACACCTCCCCTATACACAGTATGAAGGGCTGATCGCTCTCCTGTATGCAGCATGATGGTCCCACAGTTCCTTTATACACAGTATGATGGGCCCAGATCTTCTCTATTATGATGCCCCTACACCTCCCCTATACACAGTATGAAGGGCTGATCGCTCTCCTGTATGCAGCATGATGGTCCCACAGTTCCTTTATACACAGTATGATGGGCCCAGATCTTCTCTATTATGATGCCCCTACACCTCCCCTATACACAGTATGAAGGGCTGATCGCTCTCCTGTATGCAGCATGATGGTCCCACAGTTCCTTTATACACAGTATGATGGGCCCGGATCTCCTCTATACACAGTATGATGGTCCCACAGTTTCTTTATACACAGTATAATGGGCCCGGATCTCCTCTATACACAATATGATGCCCCTACACCTTCCCTATACACAGTATGAAGGGCTGATAGCTCTTTTTTCTGCAGCATGATTGTCCCACAGTTCCTTTATACACAGTATCACAGTATAGTGGGTCCACAGCTCCCCTATACACAGTATGATGGTCCCACAGTTCCTTTATACACAGTATAGTGGGTGCACAGCTCCCCTATACACAGTATTGTCGCGGGCGGGGAGGGGGCGCTGCGCTCACCCACTGCTCGGGTCCGGCTGCTGCTGCTCGCTCGGTCGGTGGCTCGAGCGGTGGGCCGGATTCCGGGGACTCGCGCGGCGCTCCTCGCCCGTGAGTGAAAGGGGGGTGCTTTGGTTTAGGGATATTGTCTGTGACGCCACCCACGGTTGTGGTGAGGTTGTGACACCACCGCTGCTCTGGACGGGGATCCCGGGAGCAGGGAACAGCTTGGATGTTGTTTCTCCCCTCCGTGGGTAGGGGGGTTGGTCATCCCTGGGCCCACTGAGGGTTAGGGATGGCAGGTGGGTTACGGGGCCTGGTGAGGTGCAGGGTCGCGGGGGTAGCGCGGTGCCGCATGGCACGGTGGTACTCACTCAGCCAATGATGAATGCAAAGTCTCCGGTAAAACAAACGGCTGGATGGACGGGTCCCACAGACGGCTGCAGTAGTTCTCCCGGTAGGTTGGTGGTGACTGCCTTTCCCTGCACCTGTGTTGTGTTCACGGTTCCAATGGCTTCCCACCGGTAACCCGCTCCCCAGCTTGGATGGATGCTGAGGCAGCCCCTTTTGCCCGCAGGCTCTGGCCCTGGGAACTGTAGCCTTGGCGGTGACTGTGTTTCCCTTCACGGTTTGAGCTGTTGCCTTCAATCGGGTCTTGACTGCTGGGAAACCGCGGAGGTCCCCTTCGCTAACGGATTTGACCGGTTTTACGGCGACTCCTAGCCTGGTCGGGGTCCGCAAGCCCTGCCGAATGGTGCTGGCTTCTCTTCGCTCCCTGATCCCTGAGCCACCGCCTGTCCCCGGTCCTTACGGTTCACTTCAATCAGCCTCTCCTGCAGACGGTCACCACCGTCTGCCAATCTTGCTGTTTGTGCCCGGGCCACGCACCCGGACACGGTCAGTCTCCTCTACTACCACTTCACTCCTCACTTCAACTCCTCTCAAAACTGATCTGACTTCCTTTTTCCGCCTCCAGGACTGTGAACTCCTTGGTGGGTGGGGCCACCACCTGGCTCCACCCCCTGGTGTGGACATCAGCCCCTGGAGGGAGGCAACAAGGATTTGTGTTTGACCTTGATGTGCCTGGCCGGGGTGTGGGGTGTTTTGTTGTAGTACCTGTGACGTCCTGGCTTGTCCAGGGCGCCACAGTATGATGGGTCCATAGCCCCCTATACACAGTATGATGGTCCCACAGTTCCTTTATACACAGTATAGTGCGTCCACAGCTCCCCTATACACAGTATGATGGGCCCACAGTTCCTTTATATACATTATAGTGGATCCACAGCTCCCCTATACACAGTATGATGGGCCCACAGTTCCTTTATACACAGTATAGTGGATCCACAGCTCCCCTATACACAGTATGATGGGCCCACAGTTCCTTTATACACAGTATAGTGGGTCCACAGCTCCCCTATACACAGTATGATGGGCCCACAGTTCCTTTATACACAGTATAGTGGATCCACAGCTCCCCTATACACAGTATGATGGGCCCACAGTTCCTTTATATACAGTATAGTGGATCCACAGCTCCCCTATACACAGTATGATGGGCCCACAGTTCCTTTATACACAGTATAGTGGATCCACAGCTCCCCTATACACAGTATGATGGGCCCACATTTCCTTTATATACAGTATAGTGGATCCACAGCTCCCCTATACACAGTATGATGGGCCCACAGTTCCTTTATACACAGTATAGTGGGTCCACAGCTCCCCTATACACAGTATGATGGGCCCACAGTTCCTTTATACACAGTATAGTGGGTCCACAGCTCCCCTATACACAGTATGATGGGCCCACAGTTCCTTTATACACAGTATAGTGGATCCACAGCTCCCCTATACACAGTATTATGGGCCCACAGTTCCTTTATACACAGTATAGTGGGTCCACAGCTCCCCTATACAGAGTATGATGGGCCCACAGTTCCTTTATACACAGTATAGTGGGTCCACAGCTCCCCTATACACAGTATGATGGGTCCACAGTTCCTTTATACACAGTATAGTGGGTCCACAGCTCCCCTATACACAGTATGATGGGCCCACAGTTCCTTTATACACAGTATAGTGGATCCACAGCTCCCCTATACACAGTATGATGGGCCCACAGTTCCTTTATATACAGTATAGTGGATCCACAGCTCCCCTATACACAGTATGATGGGCCCACAGTTCCTTTATACACAGTATAGTGGGTCTACAGCTCCCCTATACACAGTATGATGGTCCCACAGTTCCTTTATACACAGTATAGTGGATCCACAGCTCCCCTATACACGGTATGATGGTCCCACAGCTCCTTTATACACAGTATAGTGGATCCACAGCTCCCCTATACACAGTATGATGGTCCCACAGCTCCTTTATACACAGTATAGTGGATCCACAGCTCCCCTATACACAGTATGATGGGCCCACAGTTCCTTTATACACAGTATAGTGGATCCACAGCTCCCCTATACACAGTATGATGGTCCCACAGCTCCTTTATACACAGTATAGTGGATCCACAGCTCCCCTATACACAGTATGATGGTCCCACAGTTCCTTTATACACAGTATAGTGGATCCACAGCTCCCCTATACACAGTATGATGGTCCCACAGCTCCTTTATACACAGTATAGTGGATCCACAGCTCCCCTATACACAGTATGATGGGCCCACAGTTCCTTTATACACATGACAGTTCCAGGAGGGATTTGTCCGGTCGTTGATTCCTGTATTACTCCCAATTACCCCCTACCTTGTATAATTAACACACCGACACTGCTTATGACTTGGTTGAATTGGCCACAGCAGCCCTTTATTGCCTATTGTTTACACACTAACACAAGGGGGTGACTCGCCCACCCCAGGGCTATGGGACACCCGGTGCCAGGCCGGACTAGTCCGGTGGTAGTCAGTGGTGGCTAGGCCCGGCTCCGTGGCCCTGGTGGGTGTCAGTTGAATATGTGGCTTGATTTAAAGTTTGTGTTCGTGACGCCACCTGTGGTCTGCGGCTAGGAAGCCGCCGCTGCTGTGTAAGGCCTCCGGGGTGATGATGTGGCAGCAATGATGATACTGCTCCCCACAGGTGGAGCAATGCCCGGGGCACTGTTGGTGCTCGTAAGAGTCTATGGTGTAGTGGAAGTCTGAGCAGCAGAAATAACGGAGACCACTCCAAGGGTGCAGTTCAAGTTCTTTACTCACAATTCTTGTCTGGGCCCAAGGGCCCTTGGACTGCTGGGACCACCGTCAGGGACCTCCGCCGTTTCTGGGTGATTCTGAGAGTAAAAGCCGGTACCCTTCACTTTAGTGTCTCTATCTTCTGCTGTCTTCCTTAGCCTTGCCTTTGATAGGATAAACCTGGCTTAGCCTCCACTACAGCCTCCAGGCTGGGGGGTCACCTGTCAGCTCATTACCCCTTTTCTGGAAGTTCTGCTGTGGGTTCTGGCCCGGGGAGTTTACAACATTCCCTGGGCCTCGGTTTTTACTGTTTGGAGATGATCTTTGCACTCCTCCAGTCTCTAGGGACCGTCCCCTGTTGCAGCTTGATCCCTCCACCGGTGTTCTTGTGGAACAGGCCACCGCAGCTCTAAACTGCCTTGGACAGCTCTACAGACTACCCGTGGCCCTGCGACTCCTTCTGTTCTCTACGTGGTGTCACCTGGACCCTCCGAGTCCCAGGATCTTCACCAGGAAGCGTCTCTTTCTTTCCTTTCAGCTCCTGACTGACTTGGAGCTTTCTTTCCTTTCTCTTCTCCTCCTTGCCTGCCTCCAGCAGGCCTCCTTCTCCTTCCCCTCCCTCTCTCGACTCTCTTCAACTACATGCTGGCTCCTCACTCTCTCACTCCCTGAGGTAGACTGAAACTCTGACCTTCCTCTCTGCTCTACACTCGGCTGGCTCTCCCCACCCCCCGGTTGCTAAGCTACCACCCTATGGGAGCAGGGATGGGTCTTATGTCTCCTCCCAGCATGCAGCATGGGAGGGTTGTCTGCCACTTTCCCTGGACCCAGTGTGGTCCTAGCAATGGGTGTAGTGTGGATTTACCAGGGGACCGGTGTTCACTCCCTTCCTCACCCAGAATGGGGCATCACACCGCTGAATGGGGTGCAATGACCTGTGGCGACGGAAGCCTCAGGCGTGCCACACTCCCCCACAGCGAATCCCAGCACGTCCTCGGGCTGAAAAGACAACAAAAACATGTGGAAGAACTGCAAAACATTTTTGTTATAAATAACAGTAAAACAGTAAAACATTTCTTCCCTTTATGGGAGGCGCAGCACTTTAACGTTGCAACTTTCTTATGAAGAAACTCTATAGGTGCACTTTCAGTCTATTGCACAGTTTGGCACATCCCCCATAATTCTGGTAGGGGGCACAACGGGTGCAACTAATTACATTTTTGGCTACAAGTCCAGTAGCCTGACAGTTCGTTCAGCTTCCTCAAGCTACAAAAACAACATACCAGCCACTAAGTCCAGTGGCCTGGTAACACAGGACACATGCATTGACATTCACCGGAGACCACATTCCAGTTCCGTGGCCCGGTACATATAAACATGGGGGTGACTTCTTCAAAAAGTACAAGGGGCAGTAAGGCAGGAAAGGGTGTCGTCTTCAAAAAGAACATTAGGGCAGCACAAAAGGGACATCTTCACCAAGCATAAGGGGCAGACAGGGGCTATATACAGTTCAGCTGCTTCTTACTTCTTTACATGTAGGGATTCTTCTCCGGCTCCCCACCTGGCAGCAGGTAGACAGCGGTCAGCACAGTCTGCGTCTGCTGGTCTTGGCGGGCCACGCCTGGCATGGCGGCGGCTTGTATTGGAGTCGCTGCTGTGACCGATTCTTGACGGGCCGCACCTGGCATGGCTGCGGCCTGGGCTTGGCGGGCCGCATCTGCGGCGTGGATTAATGTCGCCGCTGCGGCGGGATCTTGCTTGTCCGAGCGGGGTATCGCTGCTGGGGCCTGAGCTGGACGGGCCGGGCTTGGCGTCGCTGCTGCAGTGTGGATGGGCGTCGCTCCGGCGGCAAAATCTTGGCGGGCCGCACCTGGCGTGGCTGCGGCCTGGATCGACGTCGCCGTGCCGGGCGTCTCTCCAGGGACCGCGGGAATGGCAGCGGGGGTTGGGGCACTCGCGCCAGCAGGGGCAGCATGGGACTCACTCAGATCTAGGCTGGAGATGTTCTGCAGCAGGATCGCCCTCGCTGGTGTGGGCTTCGGATGGTCGTGGGCGGCACCTCCACACAGGCCTCGCTGCACTGACATTTGCAGACTCCTCATGGCCAGCACCATCCCCTTCCCCCACACGGCTGTCCCCCGTCCGCTCTGCTTCTTCATCCCGTCAGCCATCCTTCCGACCTCAGCCCCCATCTCAGCGGCGGTCACAGGCCTGATCCAGGTAAGCTCCTCCTGGCCTCCGCTTGCAGGAGCCATTTTCTCTCTCTGCTGGTCTGGCATTTTGACTTGTTCTGCCAGCCGGCCAGCTTTTCTAGGCGCCATTTCTTCTTCTTCCGCCTTCCATGGCGGGCACCGCTTCGCGCTCTTTTCTTGGACAAGGGGGCGGGGCTTCTCTTCGCGCCTTTTCTTCTGGCACGCCCCCCTTCTTCCCGCGCTCAGTGGCTTCAATGGCGGCAGTTTCTCACAGTACTAGTCTTTTAAGCACAGTTTCTGCAGGCGCACAGTACCCGGTGGGACCGGGCACGAAATCCTGTTTGTGACGCCAAAGTTGACTCGCCCACCCCAGGGCTATGGGACACCCGGTGCCGGGCCGGACTAGTCCGGTGGTAGTCAGTGGTGGCTGGGCCCGGCTCCGTGGCCCTGGTGGGTGTCAGTTGAATATGTGGCTTGATTTAAAGTTTGTGTTCGTGACGCCACCTGTGGTCTGCGGCTAGGAAGCCGCCGCTGCTGTGTAAGGCCTCCGGGGTGATGATGTGGCAGCAATGGTGGTACTGCTCCCCACAGGTGGAGCAATGCCCGGGGCACTGTTGGTGCTCGTAAGAGTCTATGGTGTAGTGGAAGTCTGAGCAGCAGAAATAACGGAGACCACTCCAAGGGTGCAGTTCAAGTTCTTTACTCACAATTCTTGTCTGGGCCCAAGGGCCCTTGGACTGCTGGGACCACCGTCAGGGACCTCCGCCGTTTCTGGGTGATTCTGAGAGTAAAAGCCGGTACCCTTCACTTTAGTGTCTCTATCTTCTGCTGTCTTCCTTAGCCTTGCCTTTGATAGGATAAACCTGGCTTAGCCTCCACTACAGCCTCCAGGCTGGGGGGTCACCTGTTGGCTGATTACCCCTTTTCTGGAAGTTCTGCTGTGGGTTCTGGCCCGGGGAGTTTACAACATTCCCTGGGCCTCGGTTTTTACTGTTTGGAGATGATCTTTGCACTCCTCCAGTCTCTAGGGACCGTCCCCTGTTGCAGCTTGATCCCTCCACCGGTGTTCTTGTGGAACAGGCCACCGCAGCTCTAAACTGCCCTGGACAGCTCTACAGACTACCCGTGGCCCTGCGACTCCTTCTGTTCTCTATGTGGTGTCACCTGGACCCTCCAAGTCCCAGGATCTTCACCAGGAAGCGTCTCTTTCTTTCCTTTCAGCTCCTGACTGACTTGGAGCTTTCTTTCCTTTCTCTTCTCCTCCTTGCCTGCCTCCAGCAGGCCTCCTTCTCCTTCCCCTCCCTCTCTCGACTCTCTTCAACTACATGCTGGCTCCTCACTCTCTCATTCCCTGAGGTAGACTGAAACTCTGACCTTCCTCTCTGCTCTACACTCGGCTGGCTCTCCCCACCCCCCGGTTGCTAAGCTACCACCCTATGGGAGCAGGGATGGGTCTTATGTCTCCTCCCAGCATGCAGCATGGGAGGGTTGTCTGCCACTTTCCCTGGTCCCAGTGTGTTCCTAGCAATGGGTGTAGTGTGGATTTACCAGGGGACCGGTGTTCACTCCCTTCCTCACCCAGAATGGGGCTGTGAAGATGTAATTTACCCTCTCACTGTATATGCTGTGATACTATGTCATGATATGTATATTTCCCTGGTTGTATTAGTTGTAATTCATGTATTTCCTTGGGGGAGCTACTGATCTCAATGTGTCTCTCTCATACAATTGTAGTCTTGGCATCTAATGTGATTATGTAAATAGCCTGTCCTCTTCTTTCCAGAGTTGTGTATCTAATCTGTAATTGCATTGGCCAGTGAAGGAATAGTCATTGTTCTGCACAGCAGGGGATCCCTTCATCTACTGTGGCTGGCAGACATATCAGAGCCCTGTGATGGACCAAACCATTGATGATAGGATGTGTGACCTCTACCCCCTGAACAAACATGGTGGGCTGGTCAAGGAGCACAGACAATGCATTTCCCTTTTTGTAACTTCAGAGTGAGCTGAAACTTGAAGAGAGCAGGAGCCCCAGCCTGGGTGGCTGTGGACACGGACGGAGCTAGGCCTGTGTGGCGGCCCGTGGGATTGGGTGGAACTCTTTGGACTACTGTAAGGACGATTGCTTTGTTATCCAGTCCGAGGATTGTCGGGAAGGGCCCCCGAATCTGTTTTACGTGGACTTATCGTGTGCTGTTCTTGTATTCCTGTTAATAAACCTGTTGGATCGTCCCTCGGCCTCGGCCATCCTTTGCTCTGTTGTACACCCCCGTCACAAACTGGTTGGCAGCGCTGGGATCAGAGCAGAAGGAATGGAGGACAATGGCTCAACATCAGGAACCAGCACTGCAGAGTACAAGACCTGGACTTTGGGGAGCCTGCAATCAAAGGCCCGTGAAGTAGGAGTTCGTTTCAAAGGACTCTCCAAGGAGCAGCTGATTGAGGTGTTGGAAGGAGTTTGCTCGCAAAATGACGTGGAGGAAGGATCCTCACAGCAAACGGAAGAAAGACGGCAGCCGGAGGTAAATACCCAAAAAAGTCAATGGGTTGTGTGGTACAAGGAGGAGATGGCACTGCTTGGAGATGAGGCCACCATAGAAGATAAGAGGGAGGCCATGCGTGGAGCTAAAGAGAAGGAGCGCAGGATGGAGGAGATGGCATTGCTGGATAAGCAGCTCGCTTTGGAAGCCGCAAGAGGTTCCAGACAGACTGTAACCCCAGCACCCAACATGAGGGAACTTCCCAGAGTGTCCCGCAAAGACTTCAAGCAGTTTAATGAGGCTGCTGGTGACATTGAGGGCTTCTTCCAGGACTTTGAGCATCAGTGTCGATTAATGGAAGTCCCAGAAAGGGAGCGCGTCCGACATCTGGTTGGGCTCCTAGAGGGGGGAGCTGCTGAAGCCTATAGAGCTATGGAACCTCGGTGGAACTGTGAGTATGCGGATATTAAACAGACTATTCTAGAACATTATGCTGTAACGCCAGACACTTACAGGACTCAGTTCCGTGCTTTAGCCTGTGATGGGGAAGTGTCTTTTAAGATATATGCTCATAGACTCAAACAAATATGTAATCGCTGGCTGGAGGCAGAGGAGGCCTTATCTTGGGAGACCTTCCTGCAGGTCATCCTTAAAGAACAATTCTTTGCCCAGTGCCCCGCTGAGATCCGGGAATGGGTGCGTGAGAGAAAGCCATCAACTGTGGAACAAGCTGCTGCTCTAGCTGATGAGGTGCTCACCATCAAGCCTCAGTGGAGGGTTCTGTTGGAGGATGGAGAGACGCCTAACAGCTCCACAACACCGGATGCCCCCAGTTATTCTGTCCCCATTGTTCCCCGTTCCTCTAAGCCACCACATGTTGATACCCGTGTTAATGTGCCTCCAGTTGCTTCTACTGCACTTTCTGGAATACGCCGGGGAGAGGAAGTAACAGAGCGCAGGTGTTATGTTTGTAGGCATCCCGGGCATTTGCAGGCCTCATGCCCAGCCAGGCCATGGAGGAATCATCCTCAAACCCCTACAGCACCTTCAGGTGGGAGCCGGCCTCCAAGTTCCCCTACCCCTTACCCAAGAGGACGCCTTGGATGGAGGGAGACCCAGCTCAGATACTATCAATGTGAACAGCCAGGGCATCGGCAAGTCTCCTGCCCAGCTGTTCAAATGAGGACTGATCCTGCACCCAATCGGATTGTTAATTATTTACAGCCCAGTGCCATGGAGGAAGATGTGGCACCGTTATGTGAGGACTGGCCTAGTGACTCAGCCCCCCATGTTGCACCACCAGGAGTTTACGGGGTGCGACCCGCAGTTATGACGACTTCTGCTCATCGAGGTAAGCACTTGCAGGAGGTTGTGCTGGATGGACAGAGACTTGTTGGATTTTGTGACTCGGGTGCTTTCCTCACACTGGCTGATCCCCGAGTGGTTCGGCCTGAGGCAATTCATAGAGGACCTGGGATTGTTATTAAACTGGCTGGTGGAGAATGGAGGACTATTCCCACAGCCACTGTGGATCTGAACTTTGGTTTTGGGGTCAGGCGATGTGTGGTTGGGGTGATGGGTGGTCTGCCTGCAGCTGTTCTCCTGGGCAATGATGTGGGAGAGCTACGATGCCAATTCGTGGCTGCATGAAGCCACATGTAAGTAACGCTCTGCCTGTGTGTACTTAACCAGTGACCTGTAGAGGTCCCTAGTACGTACACAAGTTGGGAGGGGGAGGGATTGTGAAGATGTAATTTACCCTCTCACTGTATATGCTGTGATACTATGTCATGATATGTATATTTCCCTGGTTGTATTAGTTGTAATTCATGTATTTCCTTGGGGGAGCTACTGATCTCAATGTGTCTCTCTCATACAATTCTAGTCTTGGCATCTAATGTGATTATGTAAATAGCCTGTCCTCTTCTTTCCAGAGTTGTGTATCTAATCTGTAATTGCATTGGCCAGTGAAGGAATAGTCATTGTTCTGCACAGCAGGGGATCCCTTCATCTACTGTGGCTGGCAGACATATCAGAGCCCTGTGATGGACCAAACCATTGATGATAGGATGTGTGACCCCTACCCCCTGAACAAACATGGTGGGCTGGTCAAGGAGCACAGACAATGCATTTCCCTTTTTGTAACTTCAGAGTGAGCTGAAACTTGAAGAGAGCAGGAGCCCCAGCCTGGGTGGCTGTGGACACGGACGGAGCTAGGCCTGTGTGGCGGCCCGTGGGATTGGGTGGAACTCTTTGGACTACTGTAAGGACGATTGCTTTGTTATCCAGTCCGAGGATTGTCGGGAAGGGCCCCCGAATCTGTTTTACGTGGACTTATCGTGTGCTTTTCTTGTATTCCTGTTAATAAACCTGTTGGATCGTCCCTCGGCCTCGTCCATCCTTTGCTCTGTTGTACACCCCCGTCACAGGGGCATCACACCGCTGAATGGGGTGCAATGACCTGTGGCGACGGAAGCCTCAGGGGCGCCACAGGGGCGCCGTCCAACGGGCGTCCCCAACATTTAACAATAGGTAATACCATAATAATACAGTACGTAATCCAATACGTAACCCTGGGTAGGCCTGGTCCAGAAACCACCTTCCACCACCAAAACATGATCCCTGGCCGCAACACACACCGGGCCGGAGATGAGGTATTAATCACCTACGGATCAATACTCCAACCTTGCAGGACCTCATGCCTGCAAGATCCCTGTAACCGGAGCCACTATATCCTACAAGTGACTCTCCAATCAAATAACATTATCCGTTAAACTGCCTCTGGACCAGACCTACCCCCGCCATAAGTCCGGTCCAGAGGCCATACTCCTCCACCAGAACACAATCCCTGGCCGCAACACACCGACCCAGAGATACGAGGCATTAATCACCTACGGATCAATACCCCAACCTTGCAGGACCCCATGCCTGCAAGATCCCTGTAACCGAAGCCACTGTATATATATTCCACCACCAGAACATGATCCCCGGCCGCAACACACCGACCCAGAGATCGGAGGTATTAATCACCTACGGATTAAACCCCCAAGTTGCATCAATTATAAACTGAGCCTCAAATCCGACACCTTACTCTTCACCCCGAACCCCATGTCATCCCCGGCCGCAAACCTCCAGCCCAGAGATATAAGGCATCAATAACCTACGGATCAATCCCCCATGTGCGTAACAGTAAATGTGAACTCAAAACTTAAATCCTGTTAGCGACTTTAATGTAACAACATCCCCGGCTGCAACCAGCCCAGAGATAAGAGGTATTAATCACCTACGGATCAAAACCCCCATGCCGTGCAGACCCCATGCCTGCACTGCGCTTGGATCCAGAACCAGAAACCCAACTAGTGACTCCTCCTGTGATTACCACGTCACCAAAAGGATTACTGACCATAACAACGATCGCATATATATATGAGGTAATACTCACCAAAGGAGTAATCCCTTACCCCGACAAAAAAAAACAAAAAAAAAAAAAAACACCTGTGTTCCGAGTACCTGTAACCTGAGCCACTGTACCCACCTATGACTCCCCGGCAACCATCAACTCTTTAATATATAACCCTTGGCAACAACCCTGACCCATATATGAGGCATTGATCATCAACGGAGCAATACCTCCTCCCTGCAGACAACCTTGTACCTGCAAGTCACCAGTAACCGGAGCCACTGTACCTTCCCCAGTGGCTCTCCATCCAGACACCAGTAACCATTAGAGCTCCTCTGGACCAGACCTACCCCCGCTGCTGTGACAAAGGACAAAAACACCATTATTCATATTGACCATTCACATATACATCATATAAATAAACAAATACTCCCACTTTACCAACCAACGTATTCACCCCACTTCCAAGAATCCCCAAATAACAGTATACATCACAATCCACAAAGAAATACTCTTTCCTTTTTCCTGTTTTGTTCTTTGTTTTTTTTTTTTGTTTGGTTTTTTTTTGTATATATACACAACACACTTTCCCCAATCCTTTCTTTTCACACTATTTTTTTTTTAACATAAAGCCTCTTTAAAAGTTACTAATTATACATGCATATAAACATAACAATAACAATACACAATAGAAGGGAGGGTGGGTGGGAAGCTGTCGTCCAGGAAGTGCAAGAGAAGGTAACTGGCTCCCACCTCCTCCTATATATCCATGCAGCTCCTCCTTTTCCTCCCACCATACTCCCCTCCCTAACCAATCATCATCTTCTTCCACCTTCCTATGATATCACCATTTAACCCCATCAACTCCCTACCCTCCAGACTGTCATGTTGCCCCTACACCCTATGGGTTCCATGGCTTTCTGTATAGTGGATCCACAGCTCCCCTATACACAGTATGATGGGCCCACAGTTCCTTTATACACAGTATAGTGGATCCACAGCTCCCCTATACACAGTATAATGGGCCCACAGTTCCTTTATACACAGTATAGTGGGTCCACAGCTCCCCTATACACAGTATGATGGGCCCACAGTTCCTTTATACACAGTATAGTGGATCCACAGCTCCCCTATACACAGTATGATGGGCCCACAGTTCCTTTATACACAGTATAGTGGATCCACAGCTCCCCTATACACAGTATAATGGGCCCACAGTTCCTTTATACACAGTATAGTGGGTCCACAGCTCCCCTATTGTCACGCTCCCCGGGTCCTTGGCTCCCCTCCCCGGGTCCTCCGCTCCGCTCCCCGGGTCCTCAGCCCCGCTCGCCGGCTCACCTGCCACGCTCCCCGGGTCCTTGGCTCCGGTGCCCGTCCTTCCCAGGCCCCCTGGTCTCCGATCGCGGCGCCCGACGGCTTCCCAGGCCCTGGCCGGCTCCCCTGCGTCCTCTTCTCAGCCTCCTTCCCTGGCTTCTGGCACCGGGGCTGCGCGCATGCGCATTAGGGCGCGCGCGCGGTCACTGACCCTTTCTTAAAGGGCCAGCGTCCATTAACAGGAAATGAGGCTAAACAGGTACAGGGTATAAAGGGGTGTATTGTCCAAGAGGGCGGGGCCTGATCTTCGTGTTTTCCAAGCTAGGAGTCAGGTCTCCTTGTGTCTTCGTGCCATACTCACGTATCTCTCTAGAGCTGATCCTGCCTCGCCATCCGGTCCTGCTGAATCCCGAACCCCGCACGCTGTCCGTCTGCCATCTGACAGTCCGTACCATCTCGGATCCCTGCGGTGACCCGTCATCTCGCTCCAAAGGTTCCGGACCCCGCCTGACATCACCTCGGCTTCCGAACCTGAGCTACGTCACCCGGACTACCATCTGTGACTCCGCGGTCCCAGGGACTCCTTCGTTACACTCACTGGCACGGACTGTTCTACTGCCCATAGTGCTTCAGCTACCGGACTCCTTACCACCATCTTAGAGTTCGGCCCAGTGGATCCACCTCCTGGGTCTGCCCGACCGCCTGGCCCTGACACCTATACACAGTATGATGGGCCCACAGTTCCTTTATACACAGTATAGTGGGTCCACAGCTCCCCTATACACAGTATGATGGGCCCACAGTTCCTTTATACACTGTATAGTGGGTCCACAGCTCCCCTATACACAGTATGATGGGCCCACAGTTCCTTTATATACAGTATAGTGGGTCCACAGCTCCCCTATACACAGTATGATGGGTCCACAGTTCCTTTATACACAGTATAGTGGGTCCACAGCTCCCCTATACACAGTATGATGTGCCCACAGTTCCTTTATATACAGTATAGTGGATCCACTGCTCCCCTATACACAGTATGATGGGTCCACAGTTCCTTTATACACAGTATAGTGGGTCCACAGCTCCCCTATACACAGTATGATGGGCCCACAGCTCCTTTATATACAGTATAGTGGATCCACAGCTCCCCTATACACAGTATGATGGGCCCACAGCTCCTTTATATACAGTATAGTGGATCCACAGCTCCCCTATACACAGTATGATGGGCCCACAGATCCTTTATATACAGTATAGTGGATCCACTGCTCCCCTATACACAGTATGATGGGCCCACAGCTCCTTTATACACAGTATAGTGGGTCCACAGCTCCCCTATACACAGTATGATGGGTCCACAGTTCCTTTATACACAGTATAGTGGGTCCACAGCTCCCCTATACACAGTATGATGGGCCCACAGCTCCTTTATATACAGTATAGTGGATCCACAGCTCCCCTATACACAGTATGATGGGTCCACAGTTCCTTTATACACAGTATAGTGGGTCCACAGCTCCCCTATACACAGTATGATGGGCCCACAGATCCTTTATATACAGTATAGTGGATCCACTGCTCCCCTATACACAGTATGATGGGCCCACAGTTGCCACAAAACTCAACATAATGGATCACACACTGTACAGTATAATGGCCCCTAGAGTATCCAACACCCCATTTAATGTTCCCCACAGTAGTGCCCTCACATTAGCTCCCACAATGTATCATGGCCACCAGTTTGACAGCCCCCAGTAGCTCTATACTGTATAAAGGCCCATACATTAGCTCCCATTTTGTATAATAACCCCCAAAGTAGTTCCCACAGTTTATAGCGGCTCTACACAGCAGTTCCCACAGTTTATAGCGGCTCTACACAGCAGTTCCCACAGTTTATAGCGGCTCTACACAGCAGTTCCCACAGTTTATAGCGGCTCTACACAGCATTTCCACCCTGTATCAAGGTCTTCAGTTTGACTTCTGATTGAACACTTGCAATTTTAATTCTCCATTTGCAGATTCCTTTCCACCCAAAAATTGAAGGTGTTTTTTTTAACCAAAATAGAGGCATTAGATTGATAGGGACCCAACAAACATGAGGTCGCCATGCTAATGGCTTTGGACTCACATAAAATCTGGCCATTTTTCTGTGCTAAGTATCTCAATTTTTGCATGTTTTTCATAGCAGTAATGCATGTCTATATTCATTATTCCACATTTCTTAGCCCTGCAGTGTGCAACTGTTACCAGTTTATGACACCCCCACACTGTATGATGACCCCCATAGTAGCCCTCAAACTGTATAATGACTCCCACTATGCTTAATGGCCCCTGTATTAGCTCCCACGTTGTATAATTGCACCCAAATTAGCTCCCACATTGAATAATGACCCCCACATTAGCACCCACATTGAATAATGACCTCCGCATTAGCTTCTGTCGCGGGCGGGGAGGAGGCCGCCGCTGCTGCTGCACTCTCACTAACGCTCGGGTCCGGCGCAGCTGCAGCTGCTCGGTGGCTCGAGCGGTGGGCCGGATCCGGGGACTCGAGCGGCGCTCCTCGCCCGTGAGTGAAAGGGGTGGTTGGTTTGGGGGATTTAGTCCGTGACGCCACCCACGGGTCGTAGTGAGGTTGGGCACCACCGCTGCTGGTGACGGGGATCCCGGGAGCGTTGGTAGGGAGCAGCTGGGATGTTGTTTTCCCCCTCCGTGGGTAGGGGTCGGTGGTTCCGGGGCCCGGTGAGATGACGGGGAGGCAGGGTTGGATGGGTGCAGGGTCGCCTGGACTGCGCAGCACACGGTTGTACTCACTCAGCCACAAAGGTACGCAAAGTCTCTGGTAAACCAAACGGCTGGATAGACGGGTCCCGCAGCCAGCTGCTGTAGTCTCTCCCGGACGGTTGGTGGTGGCTGCCTTTCCCTGCACCTTTGCGTAAGTTCGGTCCCGATGGATTCCCACCGGTAACCCGCTCCCCAGCGTATATATGTGCCGGAGGAGACCTTTTGCCCGCAGGCTCTGGCCCTTGGAACTCTAGCTGTGGCGGTAGCTGTATTTCCTTCTGTTGGTTGGACGGTTGCCTTCAATCGGGTCTTGGCTGTTAGGAAACCCCTGGGGTTCCAGTCACTGATGGATTTGACCTCTAATGGCGACTCCAAGCCTGGTCGGGGTCCGTAGCCCCTGCCTGTGTGTGCTGGCTTCACTTCGCTCCCCGGTTCGGTACCAGCGGGCCACCGCCCGTCCCCGGTCCTACGGTTCCGCGTTGATCTGCCTCTCCTGCAGACGGCCACCACCGTCTGCCAACCTTGCTCTTAGTGCCCGGGCCACACACCTGGACACGGTCAGTTTGCTCCTCGCTCCTCTCTCTTCACTCCTCTCCTCCACTGCACTCAACTCAATGAACTGAACTGAACTGACTTCCTTCTCCCGCCTCCAGGACTGTGAACTCCTCGGTGGGTGGGGCTAACCGCCTGGCTCCACCCCACCTAGTGTGAACATCAGCCCCTGGAGGGAGGCAACAAGGATTTTGTGTCTGGCTGATGTGCCTATCTCGGGGTGGGCGTGTGTGTTGCAGTACCTGTGACGACCTGGCTAGTCCAGGGCGCCACACAGCAGCCTACATGGAATACTATCAGGTCTACCTCCTTAACAACACAATTCTGTCAACCCCAGTCCAATCTCAGTGAATTGCTAGCTCATTGTCTATTACATACATTTCTCAACAGGCCCCTAAAATATCTTCTGAGGTCTATTTATGGGCTAACACGTGGTCTGTTCTCCACAGCTCAGTACGGGTCTCGGTTATGTCCTCCAACCACTGATCCTTTATCTCTACAATAGCAGGGTCTCAGTCTTTCCATTTCTAAGGGACAATGTTGTCTCTAAAGGCAACAAAGGTCCAAGTCTGTCAATGTTTGGATTTTGTCTACTCCAGTCGAGAACCTCACACAGGAATCTGCACTTCAAAAGGTGCCAAACCTCCTCCTCTTTTGCCCATCTGACAGAATGCAGTGCATCAATGTAATCTAGTCTGTCTCTTGGCTAACACCAGGATCCCTCTAAGAAGCCAGTCATCAATGCCTACCCTTTAAGTGCGTCCTAAAATTTTCTCATTTCTTCATCTCAACCACACAACAGTGCCTCAGGTCATTGTGACCCATCCACAAACCTGCAAAATGAGAATAGTGCAATATATTCTATATATCATGGATGTATATAATATGCATAAATAATTACTACGCAATCCTTAAAAATAATTTATACAAGCCAACACAATAATTTTTGCCTGTACTGGAAAGTGACGCTTCCCCATTCCTAGTTATCATATTTGTCAACATCCTATATGCATGATCAGCTTTTTGACCGGTTTACATGGAAGCTCCACTTCTTCTTTCTTAAGCCTGCTTTACATGTGTTAATTTGTCGTGCGATCGCATTTGCGATCGCACCCGCTCCCATCGTTTGTGCGGCACGGGCAATTTCTTGCCCGTGTCGCACAAAGTCATAACCCCCCGTCACACGTACTTACCTTCCAAACGACCTCGCTGTGGACGGCGAACATCCTCTTCCTGAAGGGGGAGGGACGTTTGGCGTCACAGCGACGTCACACAGCGGCCGGCCAATAGAAGCGGAGGGGCGGAGATGAGCGGGACGTAAACATCCCACCCACCTCCTTCCCTCCGCATGGCCGCCAGGACGCAGGTAAGCTGTGTTCATCGTTCCCGGGGTAACACACGGAGCGATGTGTGCTGCCTCGGGAACAATGAACAACCGGACATTTGATTTTTTGAAAATGAGCGATGTGTCAGTATTTCTGCTCGTTCACCGTCGCACGTAGCTGTCACACGCTACGATATATCAGATGATGCCGGATGTGCATCACTACCGATGTGACCATGCCGACATCTCGTTAGATATATCGTAGCGTGTATAGCCCGCTTTACACCATGGACTTTAATTTCACCTCTATTGCTGACTCAGAGCTTACACTTCAAAACTTCCCACACTGCCCAGCAATGGAAGGCACCTCACTAAGATATTTGGGGGTAGAGTTGGCTTCCAATTATAAATCGCTATACCAACATAATTATCCCCAGTTATTTAATGAACTGAACAATTACTTAAAGAGAATCTGTCAGCAGGTTTTTGCTATGTAATCTGAAGACAAAATGCTGCTAGGGTTAACACACAGAATTCAGGGATGCCTGTCTTGTCAAGGTCCCATCTGCTGTTTATTTGATATGTTTATTTAAGCAACAGGACTTCTCATTTCTTGGACTACAATGTCACACTCAGGGCAGTCTGTCACGCCTCCTGCTGTAAGTGACACCTCACTATCAATGTACAATCTCCCTACAGAGCCTGGTGTGGGCGGGGCCAGCTCTCTCAGCTCTGCTACATAGCGAAATCTAAAAATTCAGATTGCGTCAGAATGGCTGCACCCAGTATTCTAAGTGATATATTGTTGGATTGAAGATCTTTTTGCCTACATTATGCTGCTCTCAGATGAGGTAGCAAAAACCTTTCAACAGATTCCCTTTAATAAATGGAACAACCTTCCATTGTCTACATTTGAGAGAATTTTGTCAGTCAAAATGACTATACTCCATAAGCTTTTACACCTATTTGAAACTTTACCCCATTGTGTCCCTATAGGGAGTTAAGAAGCGGTTAATCACCTATCCTTCAATTCATCTTGGCTCATAAAAGACATAGAATTAAAAATCAAATATTAATTACAAGTAAAATGAAGGGTGGACAAGGTGTGCCTGATGTTATTAAATACTACTGGGCAACCCATCTCTGACATGTTCCAGCCTGGTCTACTTTGAAAGCATTTTCCAGATAGGTGGAAACTGAAAAACCTATGGTTAGCCTCGATCCACCCCAACTCCTATCTCTGGGCGACCACCTTGAAGCACCATTACAGCGAGTTGGGTTTTTTCACCGCTTTAGTAGCACTTTAAATGTAGACCCCACCCCGTGTTTTATACTCACCTTCGGCGTTTTCATAATTTACCGACAGTGCTTCGGTGCGACGGCACCATATTTTGTCAGTAGCTTCTGACTGAACGGAAGTCAGACGCTATGTCATAGGTGCTCAATGCACCTCTTTGAAACTTTTTAACTCAAAAAGAGGCATTTAAGTTAGGGTCCCGATATCACCTTGCCATTGGCTACGGGGCTCACCTGCATTGGCCAATACAAAAGCTAAGTGTCTCTTTTTTTTTCAAATATTCCTATAGCAATAATGCAATACCAGAGTCCCCTTATTCATTGCTATCATTCTAGCGTGCAGCTGTATGTGTTTTGTAGTTATAATTATACACATACACACTGCTCCTGCGTCCTTGGACAACATTTGTGCAGTAAAAAATTAGAGGCAGCTAAATAACTGCTGTATGGAACAGTTATAAGTATATTTTTGTAGTATGGGAGCAACTAGAAAACCCCAGAGGTGCCCAAGGGGAACTGACAACTCATGCAAATGTACTTGTTGGGATAGATCCCGGCAGTGCTGCCCTAGAGCACAGCATGTGCCTGAGACTTCAGACAGACGGGGCTGGGTAGACTATCTGACATACAGTCATATGAAAAAGTTTGGGCACCCCTATTAATGTTAACCTTTTTTCTTTATAACAATTTGGGTTTTTGCTATTTCAGTTTCATATATCTAATAACTGATGGACTGAGTAATATTTCTGGATTGAAATGAGGTTTATTGTACTAACAGAAAATGTGCAATCTGCATTTAAACTAAATTTGACAGGTGCATAAGTATGGGCACCTCAACATAAAAGTGACATTAATATTTTGTAGATCCTCCGAGTCCAAAATGGCCGCCGATGCAGGAGGATGTATCTGACAGAGCTCTGAGACATCCAGAGACATCTGAGCCCCTGCCCGACTTAGATCCATATGAAGCCTCCATAGACCGTCCCTGAGAGCCAGCGGACCCCAGGAGACGAGTATTGTGGGACAGGACCCTACCTGAATCCCAGCAGACATCATTCTCCAGGGAGGCCTGGGACCACGCTGCAGACGCTGAGACCAGGAGCGCGGTGAAAACCGCCCAGAGGAAGGAGAGCCGACGGGTGAAGAGGGAGCAGAGGCTTGAAAATCCGGGAAGAACACAAGGGAGGAAGGGATACCCAGAAGTCCCAAAGCAGAGGAGAAGCAGACACTTACCCGGCCTGGAGGAGGGAGAGACACTGAAGCAGAGTGGAGCATGAGCCAGACACAGTGAGGGGGAGCCGCTTGGTGACTGTCGGGCCTGAGAGAGAGCCGGCTGGAAGCAGGGAGTGAAGTGACAGGCGACCGGCAAGAGAGAGGAGGCTGGTGAGTGGAAATCCCCCATGCATAGGGGCGACAACCAGCCGGGTAACTGGCTGGTCCTAGGACGCATACACCCCCTGGCTCTAAAGCCAGTGCCACGCACGAGAGCACCATTATTCACTAGGGCTGTAAATTAACCCTCACCCCCGCAGCACGAGTCGCATTGCTCTGATAAGAAACACAGGGGCTGCATACGGGTGTGGAGGAGGCTGAGGCTGGTTTCCCTGGAGGGGGGGAGAAGAGGGAAAGCTAAGACCTCCAGAGAAGAAAGTAAGCCCTGAGATCTGATAACATCCGGTGCCCTTATAACATCTGAAGAGTTAACCCTTGACTCAAGTCTGATCCTGTGGCAGTACAGGGAGAGGGGTGCTACGGTTTCCTCTTCCATGATATAAGTTAAGAAGGGAGAAGGAAGAAAATTCGGGGTAGTGCTGTATAACTGTCTTTTCAGAGCCTGCCTTTTCTCTATATAGAAAAATCCCTCACTTTCTGCACTGTACTCTGCTGCCATCTTGTGGACATTGGAATAATAACTTGCTGCAAAGAGATTTTCACAGAACGGAGCCATGAAAGAGATGTGCACCCCTGTATAATGTCTGAGTAGAGGGGGGCTTGTCTTACCGCCCAGATAGAGGACATAAGTGAACAACTATAACTTTAACGGTCTTACATCTATAAACAATATTGAAAGGCGACATAATATATTGTGCAGACCAGGTGACGATCTGGCTGGGGTGAGGAGGAGAAGAGGTCCAAGCTGGTCATATAGACTGAAAGGGGGGCAGTCGTTTGTGACCCCTCTAGACAAGTTTCTTACTAAAAGAGACCGTGCAGTGAGTGACCCCATGCCACCAAAGTCACGACAACAATCAACCCATAAAAGCAATCAAGCGAAAAATAAAACTACGCAGTCGGGTTCTGTGAATATGGACCTAGACTCTACGCCTTCACTGTCTGCTTTGATGTCTCAACAGGAAGACGGAGGAGGGTCACGCGACTCCCCATCAGAATCTGAGCCGGGAGATATGGAACACCATTTTGACCACAGAAAATTAAAAAAGTATCTGGATCTCCTTCCTACCAAGGAAGACTTCAGATCCCTGATCTCGGAAGTAAAAGAAACCTGTAAGTCAGAGATTAACTCAATCCGCCAAGATGTTGGGCTACTAGCAGATAGAGTGGACTCAGTGGAAAAGGATCACGATACCACTAGACAGTACATCATCAAATTACAAAAGAACGTGACCTCTTATGCTCGGGCTCTGAGTGAAACTAACAAACATCTGGAGGACCTAGACAATAGGGGGCGCCGTAATAATATCCGAGTGAGAGGCGTCCCTGAGGCTACAGGTAGTGAAGACGTCCACGCCATACTTGAAACCATATTCAACACTGTACTGGAGCGCCCTACAACTCAAAGGATAAAATTGGACAGAGCACATAGAGCATTACGCCCCAGGGGGCCTCAAAATTACTCTCGTGACATTATTTGCTGTGTCCATGACTTCCAACTAAAAGAGTCTATCATGGCCAAAGCCCGCACTTCGGAGGGAATTGAATATAAAGGGACTCGGATCCAATTATTCCCTGATCTATCTTGGATCACCTTACAGAAAAGGAGACATCTGCAGCCACTACTTGCATCCCTAAAAGATAAGGGCAGCCGATACCGCTGGGGGTTCCCGTTTGCCCTCATAGCCTCAAAAGATGGTCGTACGGCTGTGCTACGCTCTACTCAGGACCTCCCCGCCTTCTGCACTGATCTGGGAATCACTTCGCCTTCCCTGGTGGACTGGGAATTGGAGATGCCATCCAATCCACCCCGTCCGATCTGGCAACAAGTGGACTCTAAGGGGGGTTCTCCCTCATCACGGCCTAAGGCACGACCGGCTCCGACCTGAGACGACAATTTTATTTTTTCTTTCTTCTAGGAACAGGAGCACTGAGTTTGAGTCTCTGGTTTCAGGCTGTAGTCCCCCCCTTGGGGGGTTGGCTTCATGCCTTCCCCGATTTATTATAAGGACTTTGGTTGGTCTTTTCTTTCATAACTAGTTGTTCACTTTCTTTTTTCTTTTCTGATATTGATATATCTGGTTACGATTCCTCATATCATTTGCATTGGTTTGCTACTAGGGTGGTGAGATCCGAGTGCTCCCCTCTCTTAGATGTTTAGAATCTAGCTTTAGACACTGACTGTGATAGCAGTGTGTCCATAGCCACAAACTCCCTTTAAGGGTTAGAATTACCCTGGTTCCTCCTACGGAAGAGTGGGTATAGGAGGTTAGGGTTTAGATATTGGTAAAGTTTTAAATTATGCCAATTTTTTCTTCTTTGACCCTGACCGGGGAGGACGGAGGCGGAGGTGAAGGCTTTTGCCTGCGGCTTCACTCCTCACCGGTAACATTTATGATATGTAAATGTTATGCTTTATATGTTATGTGTTTTGTTATTGTCTTTTACCATTCCTTATGTGTTTACCCTGATTGTGGTGAGGGAATCTTTAGTACCCCATTGAGAGCCATCCATCATGGGCCGTCAGGCAAGTTTGAGATGGGCAATACCCGGTTAGCCTTTGTATGTAATGCTAATTTTGCTTTATACTACTATAACTTAAAATATGGTTAAAATTTTAACACTAAATGTTAAGGGTTTAAACTCAAACATTAAGAGGCGAATGGCACTAGGTGAGATGCGGACCCAGCGAGCTGATGTGGTTTTCTTGCAGGAAACGCACTTGAATCTCAACGGGAACTGCAATTTCGCCAAACACCTTTACCCTACGATTTTTTTAGCCTCTCAGGAAAGGAAAAAAGCCGGTGTGGCGATCTTGATATCAAGGACCTGTCCCATTCAAGTTACTACCTCCCTGGCAGACCCACAGGGTAGATACCTTATCCTACAATGGACATATAAGGAAGTTCCAATCCTTTTGTGTCACATTTATGCCCCTAACACCTCCCAGATCCTTTTTTTGAACCGGGTATTCCTCAAATTAACACGCCTTCCCCCCTCAGTGTGGATAGTGGGTGGAGATTTTAACACTATTTTCTCTGACTCTTTAGACAGGTTGACCATTAACAATCAATTGTCGAGCCCGTCTCAACGTAAATTGACAGCTGCCTTTCGAAGACTGATCCGCAGGTTTGCCTTATTTGATTTGTGGCGAGTTAAACATCCCTCAGAAAAAACCTTTACCTTCTACTCTCCCCCTCATGGTACACACACCAGGATCGATTTCTTCTTTGGCAACATTCAGGCCCTTAGATGGACGAGCAAAGTGGATATTGGTGCAATAACGTGGTCAGACCACGCGCCAATGACTCTCACCCTAGATCAGACAACCCAACGTACAAGAGTCTGCCACTGGAGGCTCAATGAGTCCCTCCTCAAGAGAACTTCCTACAGAGACAAACTGGAAGCAGGATTGATGGAATACTTTGAGAACAATGAGGGGTCAGTGCCCAATTTTTCTACTATCTGGGAAGCCTATAAGGCCGTCTTTAGAGGGCAATGCATAGCTTTAAGCTCCCGCATCAAAAAAGATAGACTATATCAAGAGATCAGCTCCTTAAAAGTGTCAGAGACTTAGAAAATAGGATGACCCTTAACCCATCAATACGTACCCTTAGAGGTATAGTAAAGACTCGTGCCCAACTGAAGGACCTAGAGGTCAATATAACAGAAAAATTACTACTCTATAGCAGGCATAAATACTATGACAAAGGAAATAAATCGCACTCTCTTTTAGCCCGCCAACTTAGGGAGGAGAGGGGGAACTCATCCGTTTATGCCTTGAGAGATTCGGGAGGGAATACGTTATATGACCCCACTAAAGTTGCAAAGATTTTTCAGGATTATTTGTCAAGATTGTATTCTTTGCCCAGCACCCTTCCTACAGACCCAGGAAAACAGAGGGAGCTAATCCACTCCTTTCTTGAGCTGTGTAAGCTGCCTACCCTTACTAAGACTGCCGTAAACACACTAAATAAAGAAATCACGTGTGAAGAGGTAGGGGAGGTGCTTAAATTACTTCCTAATGGAAAATCACCGGGTCCAGACGGCCTGACATACTTCTACTACAAGGCATTCGCGGATCGACTTACCCCCTATTTAGTTAAATTATTTAATAGCTTCCTCATGGGCTCCCCTATACCCACAAGTATGTTACATTCATATATTACGCTTATACCCAAACCTGGGAAGGATGCTATGGAATGTGCCAACTATAGGCCCATAGCACTCCTTAATGCTGATTTGAAAATCTTCACTAAACTACTAGCTCTACGCCTTTCAGTTCTACTTCCTCACCTAAAGACCAGGTGGGTTTTGTCCCTTGTAGACAGGGAGGGGACAATACTAGGAAGATCATTGACTTAGTAGAGGTTGTTAATAAGACAGAGAGTGAAGCACTCCTTCTTAGTTTGGATGCGGAGAAGGCGTTTGACCGTCTGGGGTGGCCATTCATGTTCGAAACATTGCATCAATTTGGAATTTCAGGTCCATTTATTACTGCCCTGAAAAGTCTATATTCATGCCCCTCAGCTTAGGTCAAGCTTCCTTATGCCACATCCCAACCCTTTCAAATACACAATGGCACTCGTCAGGGATGCCCTTTGTCCCCCCTTCTCTTTGTCATGTGTATTGAACCATTGGCTGCTGCTATTCGCAATGACCCTAATATACATGGAGTAATGGTACGAGATAAGGAGTTTAAGCTATCCTTATATGCGGATGATGTCCTATTGATCTTGTCCCAACCACATATCACCCTCCCGAATTTGCATTCCTTGTTACTACAATTTGGAAGGTTGTCAGGGTATAAGGTCAATCAGAACAAAACAGAAGCTCTGCCTCTTAATATTCCACAGATGCGGGTCTCCTCCTTACAGGGAAACTACAATTATAAATGGAGAAATATATCCTTGACATACCTTGGGATACAAGTAACATCTAAGTATAAGCTCTTGTATCAGCAGAACTATCCTAGTTTATTTACTGAGATAAAAAGGCTCCTGCTCAATTGGAACAAGCTCCCATTGTCTCTGTTTGGAAGAATCTCTGCAGTCAAAATGTCTGTTCTGCCAAAGCTCCTTTACCTGTTTGAGACCCTTCCGGTGTGTGTACCATACAAAGAATTGCGCAACATTCAGTCTGTTATACTTCAATTTGTTTGGGCCCATAAGAGACATAGAATCAAGAAAACAACATTATTTGACAGTAAACTGAGAGGAGGCCTGGGGGTCCCTGATATTACTAAGTACTACTGGGCAGCACACTTACGTCACATCCCTGCATGGTCTAATCGCAGTGCCTTCTCTAGATGGATGGAAATAGAGAAGTTATGGCTCGCCCCAATACACCCTAACTCCTACCTTTGGGGCACCTCATCTAATAAGCCTGACCCACATACCCTGGGCCCTATAGCCTTTACGAAGAGGATATGGGACTGTTGTGTCAAGAAGTTTCCACTTAAATCTGAACACTCTCCATTGACTTCTTTTCTTTTTAATCCCAGAATGCTAGACGGTATGCATGGTATAACGACAAAAACATGGTTTGACAGGAAACTCTTTTGCTTTGCTGACATAGTAGACGCACACTCCAGAGTCCTTCTCCCATACGCCACCATAGCTGCTAAATTTAATCTCCCAGGCAATTCCCAATATCGGTATTTACAAGTTAGACACCTGATGCACTCCCTTTTTGCCTCATTAGAAGTCTCTATCCCTACACTTTTTGAGAGATTGTGCAGAGCTGGGGCCTCTACTAAAGGCCTCATCTCCGATATATATCGTATTTTAATGGCTCCGTGCCCGGAAGACAAGCCAAATCATACATATATGAGGAAATGGGAAGATTTCCTTGGTGAGTCCATTCCCTTGTGTATGTGGAGGCGGATCTGGGATACGGCCTCTAAGACATCTTCATGCTATGTTCAGAGCACGGTATCTTGTATGCCGTAGCGACCGCATGATAACACAGGCCTCACTATTTGGTTGTGAATTTGGTTAACATTATTCAGGTGCAGAAAGGGTTAACAAATTTTCAGTCAGTGGCTCTGAGGTATTCTGGCTCTGACAGGTTTAGTCTGGTTTTTGCGCGCCTGTTTTGCTGCCAGCTGATTGGATCAGCTGGCAGAAAGTGCGGGTAATTTTAACTATAAAAGTAGCTGCTTCCGTCAGCTGGCTGTCAGAAGAATTGAAGATCAAGAAGAACAGCTGATGGAGAGCCTGCTACAGGAGTTCATGAAGAGGGCGAGCGAGGACGGCGGAGAAGCCTGGCTTAAACAATGCCTGGCGGTGCCCAGGCGGCCAGCAGAAGCTGAGGAAGAAATGGACGGCGACGCTGCGGTGATTCAACTCACCGCTCCTGAGGAGATGGCAGAGCTGACTGAGGAAATCCCTGCAAGGAGGAGGTCCCAGAGACGCAGCAGCTTCCTCCCCCCGACGTCATCGTCCAGAGAAGAGGGGAATGCCGGAGCGGAGTTATCGCCGCCCATCTTGTCTGCCGGGACTTCAGCACGTCATCCTCCTGCACCCGGTCATGTGTCCAGGAAGAGGAAGAGTGGATCATCAAGTCAGCGCCGTCGTAAAAGCGCGGCGCTGACCCAGGGATTTGAAAATCCTAGCAGGAGCAGGGCTGCACCAGCAAGTGTGAGCGTGCCGGAGGCCGGAAGAGCGACGGGGGCCCCCTGGTCTGACTCCCCGTCTGAAGAAGATGATCTGCCAGCTGGAGCCAGAGAACAGGATCGTCAGCGTGGCTCAGCTGCAGAAGCTGGAATTCCAGAGGAGGGCCGAGGATCGCAGAGCAGAAGGAGGGGTGAGATGTTCAATGTTCCCCTGTCTGTCTCGTGTGTCGACCCTCTGTCTGTTAGTATGGAGTCTGTAGTTAGGAAGGTGTTAGGAGAATTGTTAGCAGGGGGAGGGACGCCTAGGGGGGGTAGTGCAGCCCCTATTGGTAGTCAGGAGTCCATGTCATTGCCTGGTTATTTATTTAAAGAGGCAGTGACATGTGACTTGTCTCCCCTGGGTTTTCATCTCCCGCAGCCAGTTAAAGAAAAGATTTATAAGGGGGAATTTATTGATTTATTTTCTCCGCTTCCGTCTAACAGAGATAAGGTTAATAAAGAGGATAAGACGGAGTTGGATGATAGGAAGAAAGGTCCCCTTAGATCTTTTCATAACTGGCTGCAGGCATTTTGCATCTTTTCCTCTGTTTTAGGGGAAAGGAACCCTTCTGTTTGTTCGGGGTTATTTCAGCACCTTGACAGCATACTGGAAGCTTATCGCAGCTTCGGCGGTCAGGCATGGCTGACTTATGATGAGAGTTTTCGTCAGAAGTTAGCCATCCATCGCAGTATGCTGTGGGGTCAAAAAGACATCGGTCTTTGGCTGAATCTGATGCTTCCTCAGAGAAGCCAGTTTGGTAGACAAAGTATTAATAATTCTACTGTTAGTAAAGGATTTTGTTTCGCTTACAATGAATCCAATTGTAAGTTTGCATCTAACTGCAGATTTCGGCATGAGTGCTCCTTTTGCGGGGGCAATCATGCCGTCATCAAATGCTTTAAGAAACAGAATCAGAATAACCAGCAACAACACAACAGTAAAGAGCCCATTTTTAAAGGCGGCGACTCCAGTGAGGTTACAAAACATGCTGGGATGGTTAGGTCGCTACCCAGACAGACAGAAGGCTGATACTAAGGGATTATCATCTTCGGGTTCTTATATTAGTTTGGCACATCAGCTTAAGGAAGATTTGTTTATGTGGCGGTACTTTTTCGGCGGGAGTTTTGAACTTTCCTACGTTTTGTAGTTGTTTTTGGTCAGGGTGAGTACGGTTTTTTGTCAAGGTGAATTCGTATTTGAGTTTTGGCGCAATTATTGGAAGGTTATTGTTGTGACGGTCAGTAGTACGGGAATGTCCTTATTTCCAGTTTTGCGGTTGGTTGAGGTCTGGGGTAAGTTGTGGTCAAATCGAAGGATGCTGTTGGTATCAGATAGCAGGAATCAGACAGGGTTAATAAGTTGGACAATGCTCTGTCTCTGCAGGATCGGGAAGAACTTTTTTGTATGGAACCAATGGCAATTTCTCTCGGGAGCCCGTGCCCAGAAGCTTTATGGATTGTAGTGATGGCTTAGTTGTTTCGGCTATTAAGAGGTCTATTGCTGATTCAACATGGGCCAGGTATTCGGCCGCATGGTTAGAATGGCAGAATTTTTGTGTTTTTCATAAAGTGGATTGTTTTCAGAGTAATGTGGGTTTAGCGCTTGAATTTCTGGATTTTTTGATGAGAAAGAATTTAGCGGTGGGGTCAGTTTCTAATATTTTTTCAGGTGTGTCTTTTTTCTTGAGATTGCATGGTCTGTTGTCATTGAAGAGTTTTTTCCCAGTTCAACAGGCATTGAAAGGTTATAGGAAAAGGACGTGGAAGCCGGATAATCGTAGACCTATTTCTCTTAAGTTATTGCTCTCATTGTGGAATGTGTTGCCATATATTTGCGTTAATGACTTTGAGTCAATGGTGTTTAGGGTGGCATTCGTTTTAGCATATTTTGGAGCTTTTAGGATTAGTGAGTTAGTTTCTGTTAGTAGGAGTCGGTTGTCAGGATTGATGTTTTCAGATGTTTTTGTTACTGATAAGTCGTTGAGGATTTGTATTGGTAGGTCTAAGTCTGATCAGGATGGTTTGGGATCAAACGTTAGGTTATTTCGGATAAAGAATTCAGTTATTTGTCCTGTCTCCAATGTTAACAATTGGCTTCAGATTAGACCTCCATTTGATGGGGCGTTTCTTATCCATCAGGATGGGAGTCCGGTGACAGTGTTTCAGTTTAATTCAGTTTTTAAAAAAATCCTTGATTAAACTGAATCTAGAGCATCTTAAACTGTCATCCCATTCTTTTCGTATAGGGGCAGCTACAGAAGCAGCCATAAGGGGGTTACCGGCTAGTAAAATTATGGGGATTGGGAGATGGGAGTCAAAGCGTTACAAAATTTATGTCCGTCCAAGGTTGTTAGTATAAAATTTCTTTTTCTTTTTTGTAGGTCCCATTGTCATTTGGATAGTGGGACACTCTTACATATTTTGGGCCAAGAGCATCAGGAAGGTCATATGGAGAGAATTTAGCCATTAATATTGAACATTTTAACATTTTGTGGTACAGCGTTAGAGGTATGAGATGGGACGGACTGATGAAGGAGATGAGCTGTTTAAAAACATTGTGGCCTTCTCCAAATTTAATCATTTTGCACTTGGGTGGGAATGATATTGGAAAAGTGAAAACTCTTGATCTGATTGCTGCCATGCGAAGAGACCTTTCAATCATTAGGTCATGGTTTCCTGATGCGGGTTTGGTCTTTTCCGAAATCGTTCCCCGTTTGCAGTGGCATTGTGACAGGCTGAGGTTTCGGGAGCGGATTCGGAAAAGGGTAAACCGTGCCATGGAAAGGTTTTTACCAGTTATAAATGGGTCAACCTACAGACATCTTGATCTGGAAGGTTTTCTGAGTGGCCTTTACAGGGATGATTTAGTCCATCTGTCAGACGTGGGATTGGACACATTCAATTTAGGGCTCCAAAATTGTATCGAGAAATGGCTGTGATATTTGTTAGTGGGGGTGGGCCAAGGACTGTTAGTCCTTGGCGTTTGGGTAAAGTCGCCAGTTTTACTGGCGGACTGGTTATTTATGGTATATGGTTATGGAAGAATTTTAATAAAATATTGGTTTTAATTATTTATTAATTAATTTATTTATTATGTAACCCTTAATAAATGTCACGGCCATTTTATGCCATTTACTTTATTCAAGTGTGGTGTCTTTAATTTAATGGGTAGGCCTTGTGTTGTCATGTTCAGAGCACGGTATCTTGTATGCCGTAGCGACCGCATGATAACACAGGCCTCACTATTTGGTTGTGAATTTGGTTAACATTATTCAGGTGCAGAAAGGGTTAACAAATTTCCAGTCAGTGGCTCTGAGGTATTCTGGCTCTGACAGGTTTAGTCTGGTTTTTGCGCGCCTGTTTTGCTGCCAGCTGATTGGATCAGCTGGCAGAAAGTGCGGGTAATTTTAACTATAAAAGTAGCTGCTTCCGTCAGCTGGCTGTCAGAAGAATTGAAGATCAAGAAGAACACCCACCCTCCCCCCCTGGAGAAAGACTACTTCATGAACTGCTCTCGTCGTGACATTTGTTAGTGGGAAAGTCGCCAGTTTTATTGGTGGACTGGTTGGTTATGGACTTCTTTTTGAAAGTATTGGGTAAAGTCGCCAGTTTTACTGGCGGACTGGTTATTTATGGTATATGGTTATGGAAGAATTTTAATAAAATATTGGTTTTAATTATTTATTAATTAATTTATTTATTATGTAACCCTTAATAAATGTCACGGCCATTTTATGCCATTTACTTTATTCAAGTGTGGTGTCTTTAATTTAATGGGTAGGCCTTGTGTTGTCATGTCTATAAGGAAAATCAGTATAAATTACTCATGTATTGGTATCACACCCCATCACTACTACATAAACTAAACCCAGCTATACCTGACAATTGTTGGAGGTGTGGAGCCACAGGAGGAGACATACCGCACATATTCTGGGTATGCCCCAATATCCAGTGTTTCTGGAGGTTGGTGCAATCTCTTATTTATAAAGTAACTAATCTTCGGATTCCCCTGGACCCTAAATTCTATTTATTAAATATACCACTTGTTCAGCTGGGGAAAAGAGTGAAGCGGTTATTGTTACATATAACTACAGCAGCTAGATGTCTGATTTCCCGTAACTGGAGGTTGGCCCATCCACCCTCACTTACCGATCTCCAATCTCGGATCCAAGATGTGAGAAGGATGGAGTATTTATCTGCCCTGTCAAATAACACAGTAGATCTTTTTATGAGTGTTTGGTCACTTTGGGATACTTATTGGGCCAACAAAGAATAACAGTGAAGTACGGCCTTGATGGAAGCCTGATATGCTCACCCTCCCCAATCCATCCCCCCTCCCTTATGTTTCCCTGTCTAGTATTGTATTGTTCTTCTTGTCATATTCCCTGTTTTCAGTGTATTAGTGGATAATATGGATACTGATTTCTGGTTTACAGTTATTAACAAGTGTGGGAGACATATCCATGCATCCATGTATTTTTTTTTGTATCTGTTTTAAAAATCTTAATAAAACATTCAGTTATAAAAAAAAAAAAATATTTTGTAGATCCTCCTTTTGCAGAAATCACAGCCTCTAGTGGCTTCCTGTAGCTTTTAATGAGTTCCTGGATCCTGGATGAAGGTAGATTTGACCATTCCTGTTTACAAAACAATTTCAGTTCAGGTAAGTTTGATGGTTGCCGAGCATGGACAGCCGCTTCAAATCATCCCACAGATGTTCAATGATATTCAGGTCTGGGGACTGGGATGGCCATTCCAGAACATTGCAATTGTTCCTCTGTATGAATGCCTGAGTAGATTTGGAGCGGTGTTTTGGATCATTGTCTTGCTGAAATATCCATCCCCTGCGTAACTTCAATTTCGTCACTGATTCTTGCACATTATTGTCAAGAATCTGCTAATCCTGAGTTGAATCCATGCGACCCCCAACTTTAACAAGATTCCCGGTGCCGGCATTGGCCACACAGCCCCTAAGCATGATGGAACCTCCACCAAATTTTACTGTGGGTAGCAAGTGCTTTTCTTGGAATGCCGTGTTTTTTTGCCTCCATGCATAACGCCTTTTTGTATGACCAAACAACTCAATCTGTTGTGAATGTCAGTTATGCTTTGGCTGCTGGGAGGCTGGCTGCTTCTGGCCAGGAATGGTTTGAACATAGATCAGGTGTGTTGCGCAATGGGCGTTTCCATTGCTAACTCTCTGCTTATTTAAATCCTGGTCTGATAGCAGGCTATGCCGGATGTCAGTTGTTCTTTGTTCACCAGCCTGCTTCATTCTGCTCCACACCACATCCACCCCAGATAAGTGCTTTGCTCTTTATTTGTTGTTTGGTTCTTTTACTCTTATCTGAGTTTGTCATTTGCTGTGGTTGTTTTCAGTTTATTTGCATGCAGGGATCTTCCCTCTCAGTTGCTTAGCTGGGAAACTCCCTGCAGTTATGTTTGGAGTATAGCTCCTATAAGTCCATGTGTTTGTGGCTTTTTGAATTTGTAATGATTCTTGTTTTCTGTTCATTGGTATGACAAGAGCGCCTGGTATAGGATGGAGTGCAGATCGTGTGATCTGAGGGCCCTTTTGTACTATCAGTGACAGTTGAGAAAGCCTGAAGTTGGTCCGGGTGTGTGCCCCGGACTGAGACAGCAAGGTTGGCAGACGGCGATGACCGTCTACAGGAGAGGCTACTTGGAGGTTGCCGAAAGGACCGTGGACGGGTGGTGGCCCGGCGGTACCGGAGCGGTATACGAAGAGAAGCCAGCACCATTGGCAGGGGCCTTTCGGATCCCGGCAAGGCTTGGAGTCGCCGTAATTTGCCAAATCCGTCAGTGAAGGGGACCTCCGGGTCTCCCAACAATCAAGTCCCGATTGATGGCAACAGTCCAACCGTTAGAGAGAGACACCGCCACCGCCAGGGCACCAGTTTCTCAGGGCCAGCGCCTGCGGGCAAGAGAAGGGCTCCTCCGGCTCCTATCCAAGCTGGGGAGCGGGTTACCGGTGGGAACCCATCGCTACCAAAGAACCGTACTTAGGTGCAGGGAAGTGACCGTCACCGCTAACTGCAGGGAACATCAGCACCGTAGCCGTCCGAGGGACCCGTCCAACCAGCCGTTTGTTTACCGTGAACTGTGTCATCATCCTTGGGCTGAGAGAGTACCTCCGTGCCGTGCGGCACAGCGCTACCCCTGCATCCCTGCACCTCCACAGGCCCCATAACCCGCCTGTCCACCATCCCAACCCCATCACTGGGCCCCGGGACCACCAAACCCCCTACCCACGGAGGGGTCAATCAACAACTAGCTGCTCCCTGTCACCGCTCCTGGGATTCCCATACAGAGCAGCGGTGGTGTCCCTACAATCACCACAAACGTGGGTGGCGTCACGGACAATAAACTATCTCAAAAACCAAACCCCTTTCACTCACGGGCGAGGAGCGCCGCTCGAGTCCCCGGGATCCGGCCCATCGCTCGAGCCACCGAGCAGCAGCAGGCCGCAGCAGCAGCGGCAGCCGGACCCGAGCAGTGGGAGAGCGCAGCGTCCCCTCCTCCACCCGCGACACATGTCCCCAGTGCTGTATGCCCCCCACCTCAGTAACGTTTTGCCTCCCCCAAAGCTATATGCCCCCCAGTGCTGATGCCCCCCACCTCAGTAACATGCATGTCCCCAGTGCTGTATGCATCCACCCCAGTAATGTGTAGGCCTCCCCCAGAGCTATATATCCCTCAGTGCTGTATGACCACCACCTCAGTAACATTTTTGCCCCCAGTGCTGTGTGCCTCTCCACCCCAGCAATGTATATGGCCGCCAATGCTGTATGCCCCCACTCCAGTAATGTATATGTATCACCCAGTGCTGTATGCCTCCCACTCCAGTGCTTTATGCCCCCAATGCCAGTACTGTATGCCCCCACCACAGTAACATGTGTGCTCCAGTGCTGTTTGACGCCACCCCAGTAACGTGTATGCCCCACAGTACTGTTTGCCCAAGACCAGTAATGTGTATGCCCACCTCCAAAGCTGAATGCCCACCCCTAGAGCTGAATGCCTCCTTAAAGCTTAATGCTCCCCACCCCAGTAATATGTATATCTCCCAGAGTTGTATACCCTCATGCCTGTAACATGTATGCCACCCAGTGCTGTATACTCCCACCCCAGTAACATGTATGCCCCCAGAGCTGAATGCCTCCCCACCCCAGTAATGTGTATGTGTCGCGGGCGGAGGAGGGGACGCTACGCTCTCCCACTGCTCGGGTTCGGCTGCTGCTGCTCGGTGGTGGCTTGAGCGGTGGGCCGGATCCCGGGGACTCGAGCGGCGCTCCTCGCTCGTGAGTGAAAAGGGTGGGTTTTGATTGTGGGGATTTGGTTATTGTCCGTGACGCCACCCACGGTTGTGGTGATATTGGTGACACCACCGCTGCTCTAGACGGGGATCCCTGCAGCGGTGATAGGGAGCAGCTTTGATGTTAGTTCTCCCCTCCGTGGGTAGGGGGGTTGATGGTCCCGGGGCCCGGTGATGGGGGTAAGAATGGATGGCAGGCGGGTTACGGGGCCTGGCGAGGTGCAGGGTCGTGGGGGCAGCGCTGTGCCGCACAGCACGGTGGTACTCACTCAGCCAATGATGAGGACACAGTTCTCGGTAAAACACACGGCTGGATGGACGGGTCCCACAGACGGCTGCGGTGTTGTTTCTCCCGGCAGGTTGATGGTGACTGCCTTTCCCTGCACCTATGTACGGTAGATGGTTCCGATGGGTTCCCACTGGTAACCCGCTCCCCAGCTTGGGTATGGGCTGGAGGAGCCCCTTTTTGCCCGCAGGCTCTGGCCCTGGGAAACGGTTGCCTTGGCGGTGGCGGTGTCTCCCTCTCCTGGTTGGACTGTTGCCTTCTGTCGGGACTTGGCTGCTGGGAAACCCAGGAGGTTCCCTTCGCTAACGGGTTCGGAAAATTCACGGCGACTCCTAGCCTTGCTGGGGTCCGTAAGCCCCTGCCAGATGGTGCTGACTTCTCTTTGTGTACCGGTCCGGTACCGCCGGGCCACCGCCCGTCCACGGTCCTTACGGTAAACTCGGATAGGCCACTCCTGCAGACGGTCACCACCGTCTGCCAACCTTGCTGATCCGTCCGGGCCACACACCCGGACCAACTTCAGTCTGCTTAACTGCCACTTTCCTCCTTCCACTTTCCTAGCTTAACTGACTTCTTTTCCCGCCTCCAGGACTGTGAACTCCTCGGCGGGCGGGACCAACCACCTGGCCCACCCCCTGGTGTGATCATCAGCCCCTGGAGGAAGGCAACAAGGGTTTTGTGTCTGACTTCGGTGTGCCTGACCGGGAGTGTGGGGTGTGTTGGTGTTGTTCTCTGTGGCCCCTGGCTGGTCCAGTGCGCCACATTCCCCCTTAGTTAAATGCAGACCGTACGCGGGCTGCCCGTCCATTACCGGTTTTATTTTCACAAACTGAAAAATAAGAAAAAACGGAACACACATTACAAGCATAATAACTTCTTCCCACATCGGGAGGTACTGTTACTTAAACGTTGCGAAACGGTAACGGCTTCCGCTCTCTCCCACCCAAGCAACCTGGCCCTGATGCTGCCCCTAAGCAAATGGGCAGCACCCCTTGACCGCAGTCCTGCACAAGTTGCCCGAGCGGGTTCTGTCCTTTTCAGGGGACCCACGTCCATGGGGAACCCCTGAAACCCCCAGAGGATCGCCACCGGTTCCGGTGGTGGCTGGGCCCCAGCCTGCTCCACTGCGGGCCCTTCCTCCAATCTGCCTCTCCGGAGGCGGTAACGGTGGAAGCCATGAAACAACTTTATTTACAAGCCACTAAGTTTGTGGTTGCCCTGCAAGTTCTCGGGCCTGTTCATAAGGAGTTCCTCATGCAACTTGTAAACTTTCCCCACGGGGACAACAGTGCTTCATAGCCAACAGGCAACCACAAACAAAACTGTAGGGTCCCAACGGAGACTTGCTGTAGGGTCCCAACGGGGACTGTCAGCTGGGTCCCAGGGGCCATCCACAACACCTGGCTCCGGTACAGCTTCCTCCTGCAGCTTTCCCACAGTCCACCACCGAACAGCACGAGCCCCCAATGCCACCCTCACACAGGGGTGACACTGTCCCACAGGACTCCATTTTCAGCTGCCGATGATGCGGGTACGACTGCTCCTCCAACCGGACTCCTTAGCCTTGAGGGACGTCTGGTACGTCAGCAGAGTCCCAATGGGGACCGACAGCAAGGTAACCGAGAACCGCTACCATGCTTCCACTCTTCTTTCTTAATCAGCAATCCCGCGGCGCAGCTGCCTTTGCTGCCGCTCCCGGTGCGGAGCACTTTCTGCTTGCTCCGGTTCAAGCGGTGTGGGGGATATGCCCAGCCAGAGACCCCCGTGCCGGCTACAACCGGTTACCTTCGGTAGTGAGGGACCCCGCTGTGACATGGCCTGCTCTGCCTCCTGGCAGCTGCATCCCCGCCGTGCCTCCGGTGCATCTTTGCTGACGGGCTCAGCCTTCGGCTTCTTCCATGGAAGCGGATCAGGGTGGTCACGGGCTTCTGCTGCAGGTCGGTCCGCCTGGGCGGATTGGCAGGGTACCGCTACCGGTGGTGGTGGTAGCGGGCCTAGTGGCGGGGCAGCAGCATCCAACACGGGTAGCGGGGGAGGTAGAAGGGCGAGCAGGTATGGACCGGGTCCCTCAGCCGAGTTGACCGACCCACTAGGGGTACAGGGGCGTGGGTCACTTACCCTCCCTTCCAAGACTCCCTAAACCTCGCGTCTCCGTATGGCCGCCACCACTTCCGCCATGTCGGCCTCCCACTCCTCCAGGAGGAGCTGCATGCGGACCTGCAGACGGCTGCTTAGCTGGACGGTCCGGACTTCCACCCACGCTGCAATGCGAGGCGCGGGGACCACGGTGTTGTCGGTCGGACTCAGCATCTTTAGCAGCGGCCTCTTCCAGGAACCAGTAAATGGCCGCAGGGTCCTGGCGTCCCCGCTTCCACAGCCGCGTGCTACATGCGGCCAGACGCCATATGCCCACCTTAGTCTCTTTCTGGCTCCTCCTCTACAGGGGCGGGGTTTTGGCCTTCACGCCTCCACTACTCGAGGAGACGCTTGAGCGGGAATTTTTCACACCCAAGATGGCGGCTTCGGTAAATTTTCAGCCGGACACCTCCGGCAATAACAAGGCGCACCTCTACCCAACGGCAGAGCGGTAGGATCCTGTTCGTGATGCCAAGTTGTCGCGGGCGGAGGAGGGGACGCTACGCTCTCCCACTGCTTGGGTCCAGCTGCTGCTGCTCGGTGGTGGCTCGAGCAGTGGGCCGGATCCCTGGGACTCGAGCGGCGCTCCTCGCCCGTGAGTGAAAAGGGTGGGTTTTGATTGTGGGGATTTAGTTATTGTCCGTGACGCCACCCATGGTTGTGGTGATATTAGTGACACCACCGCTGCTCTAGACGGGGATCCCGGAAGCGGTGACAGGGAGCAGCTTTGATGTTAGTTCTCCCCTCCGTGGGTAGGGGGGTTGATGGTCCCGGGGCCCGGTGATGGGGGTAAGAATGGATGGCAGGCGGGTTACAGGACCTGGCGAGGTGCAGGGTCGCGGGGGCAGCGCTGTGCCGCACGGCACGGTGGTACTCACTCAGCCAATGATGAGGACACAGTTTTCGGTAAAACACACGGCTGGATGGACGGGTCCCACAGACGGCTGCGGTGTTGTTTCTCCCGGCAGGTTGATGGTGACTGCCTTTCCCTGCACCTATGTACGGTAGATGGTTCCGATGGGTTCCCACTGGTAACCCGCTCCCCAGCTTGGGTATGGGCTGGAGGAGCCCCTTTTTGCCCGCAGGTTCTGGCCCTGGGAAACGGTTGCCTTGGCGGTGGCGGTGTCTCCCTCTCCTGGTTGGACTGTTGCCTTCTGTCGGGACTTGACTGCTGGGAAACCCAGGAGGTTCCCTTCGCTAACGGGTTCGAAAAATTCACGGCAACTCCTAGCCTTGCTGGGGTCCGTAAGCCCCTGCCAGATGGTGCTGACTTCTCTTTGTGTACTGATCCGGTACCGCCGGGCCACCGCCCGTCCACGGTCCTTACGGTAAACTCGGATAGGCCACTCCTGCAGACGGTCACCACCGTCTGCCAACCTTGCTGATCCGTCCGGGCCACACACCCGGACCAACTTCAGTCTGCTTAACTGCCACTTTCCTCCTTCCACTTTCCTAGGTTAACTGACTTCTTTTCCCGCCTCCAGGACTGTGAACTCCTCAGCGGGCGGGACCAACCGCCTGGCCCACCCCCTGGTGTGATCATCAGCCCCTGGAGGAAGGCAACAAGGGTTTTGTGTCTGACTTCGGTGTGCCTGACCGGGAGTGTGGGGTGTGTTGGTGTTGTTCTCTGTGGCCCCTGGCTGGTCCAGGGCGCCACATATGCCCCCTCCCCTGTGATGTATATGTCACGGGCGGAGGAGGGGACGCTGCGCTCTCCCACTGCTCGGGTCCGGCTACTGTTGCTGCTGCTCGGTGGTGGCTCGAGCGGTGGGCCGGATCCCGGGGACTCGAGTGGCGCCTCTCGCCCGTGAGTGAAAAGGGGGATGGTTTTGGGGATTTATTGTCCGTGACGCCACCCACGGTTGTGGTGAAGTTGTGACACCACCGCTGCTCTGGACGGGGATCCCGGGAGCGGTGACAGGGAGCAGCTTGGATGTTGTTTTCTCCCCTCCGTGGGTAGGGGGTTTGGTTGTCCCGGGGCCCGGTGAGGGGTAGGATGGATGGCAGGCGGGTTACGGGGCATGGCGAGGTGCAGGGTCGCGGGGGCAGTGATGTGCCGCACGGCACGGTGGTACTCACTCAGCCAATGATGTACACAAAGTCTCCGGTAAAACAAACGGCTGGATGGACGGGTCCGACAGACGGCTGCGGTGTTTCTTCTCCCGGCAGGTTGATGGTGACTGCCTTTCCCTGCACCTGTGTAGTGTAAACGGTTCCAATGGGTTCCCACCGGTAATCCGCTCCCCAGCTTTGAAGGTTGCTGAAGGAGCCCATTTTGCCCGCAGGCTCTGGCCCTGGGAACTGTAGCCTTGGCGGTGACTGTGTTTCCCTCTCTCGGTTGGACTGTTGCCTTCTATCGGGACTTGTTTGCTGGGAAACCCCGGAGGTTCCCTTCACTAACGGATTTGACAATTTCAGCGGCGACTCCTAGCCTTGTCGGAGTCCGTAAGCCCTGCCGGTTGGTGCTGGCTTCTCTTTGCGTACCGGTCCGGTACCGCCGGGCCACCGCCCGTCCACGGTCCTTACGGTTAGCTCCAATATGCCTCTTCTGCAGACGGTCACCACGGTCTGCCAACCTTGCTGTACTGTCCAGGCCACACACCCGGACGCTGTCAGACTGCTCAACTGCCACTTCACTTCACTCCAAACTCTTTCTCAATCTGCCACTAACTAAACGTTTTCCCGCCTCCAGGACTGTGAACTCCTCGGTCGGCGGGACCAACCGCCTGGCCCACCCCCTGGTGTGGACATCAGCCCCTGGAGGGAGGCAACAAGGGTTTTTGTTTTACTTTGGTGTGCCTGACCGGGGTGTGGGGTGTGTTGGTGTAGTTCCTGTGACGTCCTGGCTTGTCCAGGGCGCCACATTCCCCCTTAGTAAAATGCAGACCGTCCACGGGCTGCCCGTCCATCACCGATTTTATTTTCACAACTGAAAAGAGATAAACGGTAAAACATATAAAAACATTTTTCAATCTTCCCACATCGGGAGGCACATTCTTAAACATTGCTAACGGTAACGGCTTCCGCTCTCTCCCACCCAAGCAACCTGGTCCTGATGCTGCCCCTAAGCAAATGGGCAGCACCCCTTGACCCCAGTCCAGCAAAAGTTACCCGAGCGGGTTCTGTCCTTTTCAGGGGACCCCCGTCCATGGGGAACCCCTGAAACCCCCAGAGGATCGCCACCGGTTGCGGTAGTGGCGGACCTGGGCCATCTCTTTCCTCCAGGCCCATCCTCCAAATCAGCCTCTCCGGAGGCGGTAATGGTAAAACCATAAAACATATTTTTATTTACAAACCACAAGTTCGTGGTTGCCCTGCCAGTTCTCGGGCTTGTCCGTAGCAGTTTCTACGCATTGGTTTCAAAGGGGTCCCAACGGGGACCAGTTGCCGGCAACGACCGGTTTAATCAAGTTGCAAATCAGGTGAA